>NW_013666541.1:0-21662 GCF_000517525.1 Limulus polyphemus | reverse complement strand
ACTGTTTCAAGTATCTATGGGGGCAATTCCCAGCTCTTTCACAATCGAAACTTAAAGAAGGGATTTTTGTTGGGCGTCAAATTAGGAAATTGACTTCAGATGAATAATTCAAAAGGACAATGATGAAAGTTGAAATAGAAGCATGAATTGCTTTTAAAGATGTTATTGACAAGTTTTTAGGAAACATTATTACGAAATTAACAATATTAATAATATTAATATTAGGACCCATATTACGAAAATATTGTCAATAACATGCTCGATAAATTCAAAGAGTTGGGTTGTAATATGAACTTGAAAGTTCATTTCTTACACTCACATATTGACTATTTCCCTGAAAATCTCGGTACCGTCAGCGAAGAACAAAGGAAAAGGTTTCATGAAGACATCAGGGAAACGGAGAAGATGTACCAGGGAAGTTGGTACATCAGCGTGACGGCTGATTACTGCTGGTCATTGATTCTCCATACGCAATATATAAAAGAAATACCACAACACGTAGTTTTGAGACTAAAAGACATAGATTTCAAACACAAAAATCAGGATGAATGAGGATGCATATTCGTTTGTAATCAATGTTCTTCCCTTTTCTTCAGTTTGTTTGTATTTTTGTTAACAAACATAATTATTAAAAATGATCATTGTAGTAAATAAAATAATAATTTGATCTATTTAAAAGTTTTTTTTCTCCCCGATTTGCAAAAAAATCCTTACGTGATAGAAAATAATAATAATATTATTTTCGAAATCAGCATAGCTGAATTATGGAAACTCCGTTATTAAAACCAAAACAACTTTTATAGAAGTTTAAATTCGCAGGTCTGTGTAGTCGATAAAAAAAATAACTTCCTCATAATAATGTCCACCCATATTGCTGGAAAATAGTTTCAAAATTACTGTCTCAAATATGATAATTAGAACTCAAGTCAGTTAATCAAGCCCCACGGTGGCTCAGCGGTAAATCTAAAAGCTTATCACGCTAAAAATTGAGTCTCCATACCCGCGGTGAACACAGCACAGATAGCCCATTGTGTAGTTTTGCGTTTATTAACAACAACAAAAACACTTAACTAAATCATCTTGTGACTCATCACTACATTCTCAATATCTGAGATATAAGCCCGTCTTGACTCACAGTAAGTGTGTTTTCTCCCCTTTTTAAATTTTCTCTGAAACATTCAAATTAAACTTATTAGTAATTATTTCAACTTGAATAAAATTTTCTTAGAGCCAGTAACATGTTACAGATCAAATGCTTTAACACCGTTTGAATTTTTTGTCTATGTGTTTAATAACTTGTAAATGGGAACAGCACAGACACTCCATTGTGTAGCTTTGTACCTTAACCCCCCCCCCCCAAAGAAAAACAAAGTTGTAAAATACTGATTTATTTTAATGTTAGGTTTGCAGCTACTTCATTACACAGTTATTCCCTCTTTTTTGTATATTTAATAATTATTAAAAACTAGAAATAAGTTATTTTTATCATTACTTAAAACCACTTATTACTGTTATATTTTTTCAAACCACCAAACTTGTGACCCTAGAATGAGTGACGTGTTTTAATGCTTTGATTTACTTTATTCATCAGTTGCTTAACCCTTTGGAGGTTCTGTAGGAGTATGTACATTTCCTGTATCTTACGACTTTCGTGTTTTGTTTTTTATCTTAGCTGTTTTTCATGCCTTTTCTTCAGATATTTTTGTTGTATATTAGTTAATTGCTAAAAATTCATGAGCCACGCATGCGCTAAACTCTACCTTCTATTCATAGGTCTCACGTCACATTTTAATAAACCAATGTTTGAAATTCGGTAGTTATTTCCCTTAATCATTTGCCTAACTGGAAGTTTTACAATTATAACAGTGTGTGTGTTGTGCTGATAAAATACAAAATGTTATTTTACACATAACCTCAGACTGGTGGAGCAAGCCACTTTCGAACGACAAACTTCTACACTAAACGTTAACAGATTTCGACGTGCACGCATGTATTACTGTTTGGATTCCGAATACTCCAATCACGAACCAACTAAGTTTTATTTGTTATTACAGCAACTTTCTTTTCATAACTTCCTTCTTTCTCTATCTAACGTATTCTTGCACATAACATACAAGTTAAATGCCACTTAACTCAAAAATTAATCCTGAGTAATATATATGGTAATATAGTAGTATATAATGTATTATTCGTTAAAACAAGATCACGTTAAAAAAAAGACTTTAACAAAAGTCTCTACAAGAAAAAACATCATATTTAAACTGACAAATTACAGTGAGTATGCTTTTATTGCTGGTTATAAAACAACGGATGCGCTGATTGCATTACAAATGAGGTCTATATGTTAAAACAATTATTACTACAGTATTTGGTTCGTTAAAATATGATTCATTTAGCTTGTAATCCATAATAAGGCCGAATAATCATATTTTGTAAGCTAGGTATGGCCTATATAGTGGCTACAGCGTTATGCTGCATATCGGAAGTTCCCAAGTTCGAGCCCGCGATATGCCAGTGAATGCACACATACCTTATATTTAGCTGTTGTCGCATTATAAAAGTAAATAGTCAATCCAGCAATTTGGTTAGCAGTAGCCGTGTAGGCGGCGGATGTTGTTGACTGGTTGTCTTCTCTCTGGTCAACAGTTCTATATTAAGGATAGCTATGTCTGAACCTTAATCTGATTTGAGAACTTAGGTCGTTTATTAATTCTATTATTTTGTGATATGTTTGTACAGTCTACAAAAACATTTCTAATTATGTTCGAGTGCTTTTCATCACTTTGTAGTGATTCGTGTAGAATGATTTCAGTTTGACAAATCAAAGTGGAAAGTACAACACTAACAATAGCGGCTATAGCTCCAAAATATAAACCAGTTTAGAACGCAAACAGTCGTGTCAATAATACTGATCACCTAAAAGAAATCTACCGAAATGGCTTATCAGTAAGGCTGCAAATTACACCTATTTGATCAGGCAAACCATTGTTTAGATCGTCACGTTACTGGATTATACGGTGTGACAATAATGTAAGTTCTGAATTGCTAATCTTCGAAACCTTTGCAACATCCGTTCGTTCCTCTTCATCAGTCAACTGCAGAATAGCTAGATGCGTGTAGTGCATTTTAATGCTGCCAGGTATCTTTCACTTAAACATGCTTTATATACATAAAGACCTTATATTTTTTATGTTTCTAAGGCGGTAAATCGTTTCTAACCCACAGCTCTTGCCGATCAAATTTAGTATTTGGTACTTTCAACCTGAATGGTACCTTATGCGACACATGAGCTAAAGGATCAGGTGAGAGACCCCAAGAATCAGGCATAGTTGTCCGTAATTTAGAACAGCTGACCAGAGATAGTGCAACCAAGCAGCAGCACCCTCAATCGTCACAGTTATATTATTTCCACAGATGAAAGTGTGGATCGTGTTCAGCAACATACCGTGAATCGAGCATTGGACTCTCGGTTTCAAAATGCAGCATCTTAGCCATGATATAAGCATCTCGAATCGACAGCATATTATAATCAACAGATGACGCTGGAGTAGTTATGCTTATTAAGTATGTTAGAATGCTGGAATCAAACAATCTTAATTTACGTCTTTTACTAACATTCTGTATATGATTAGCATTAATTCCTATATTTCTTCAAATTTAGTGTTTATAAGTTTTATCATTATTTAATGTGGTTAAAATCTCATCCTTCAACCATGGTATCATTTTGTTTACGCTTCTAAGTTTTGGTATTTCCAGAGAGAGAAGCGTTTTCCTTCTTGTTCTGAATATCTATAAGCAATAAGTGCATTGCACAAACTATAGACTATTAAACAAATCTTTGACGCATTTCAATGATATTTACAGCTGATATGATAACAACAGCCCACAATCCCAAATATAAAGGAAAACGATCCTGCTTCTTTGTATTCTAACATTATAGGTTTTTACTCTTTTACACCAGTTTTCCTACCTTATCAAACAACACAGTTGAATATAATAATAAAAACTAACATTGCCCAACCCGTCAAAAAATGAAGGGTTGGAATTTTGTACCCCCGCCTTCTGCCTTCAGCGAGCTTTGTTCACCAAACTCCCCCCTTCATCACAAAAAAAAATCACACTTTGAGAAAATAGAAAAAAAATTCAAGTATACTCTCAAAAATCAATATGAAAGGTGCAAATTTAAATTTAAAATGACTCATAATACGAGCCTTAGATACACACACACACAGAGAAAATAACTGGTTTTTAGATACATATTACATTTTAATCAGCAGAAAAAGAGTCGTATCATAGCAAAGTTCACGACTTTTATAAAAAAAACACTTTGTGCGAAATTCAAACACAAAAACTCAGACAAACCAAAACACATCTTATTATAATTTTCTAATCTACATTTAGAAAATATTTATACTGTGTGTGTTTTATTTTCGCTTCGACTGTTGAACCCCAGGATCTTTGATGTACTAGTCTATAGTTGGAGTTTGGCTTATCTAACACATTTCTGGTGATTAATAAAAGTAGTATTATATATATATATGTACATCCCAAAACCCTTTGTTAAAATTTCACTTCAATATTTTGCCAACATGCGTCAGAGACAAGGATAACAAATTAAAGTTAAAATAATCAGTTCACACAAAACGTTTACTAATTCGAAAACCTTGACTCATTGCTGAGCAAAAGTCCGATATTTTGGTCCAGGCTTATCCGATTTTCTCTTCACATAGAAATATCATAATATCTTTAGCTGCGAAAATTATTATCAAATATAAATGTGTTTGGTAACTGAACTCATAGCTTGTGGAATGTTTATCAAAAATGACCCAAACAGCCACCAGGTTTGACAAATGAGAAAAACCTAACTTTAGTCACAAAACGGAACAAATTAAGACAGATATGAACACTTAAACGAAAACAAACTTACAAGTATGCATAGTAGGTAAACTTACACGAGATTAGATTAATATTATATACCTAAACTGTGTAAACAGTGGAAAGAGTTTGTCAGACCAAGTCGCGGCTTCGAAGTTCTGAGTTAATTTGATCGAAAACTTTTAACAATATAAATCTTAGAAAAACTATGGAAACTACATCTTTGTCAAAAAACAAACATCTTACATTAATAAATATTCCTTTTTTTTTGCTTAGCTATTATTGGGTATTAAATTGTTGCTTAATGACGTGATATCACTTCTGACCTATTACAAGTGATAATTTCAAACTGTATGTTATAAACTTCCTTTCAAAACTTATTTAAACATTTTTAGGGAGTTTTTTCAAAACATATTTGCTTGTTTATCCATAAATAAAAATGTTTGTAAATTAACAAGTTTTTCTTATAATTTTCACAAACATGAACACTCAGTTCTGTTTAAGGTTACTTAACGCGCTTTGTGGTTCGACCTCCGGTCTTGGTAGTTTGTCTTGCTACGTGAAAACTAAAATGATACAGTTGAGTTTATGGATCACCTAACATAACTGTGGCTATTATGCAAAGCTCTTGCAACCTCCAACTCGGATTATTCTACAACAATGCCTACTTCTAAGGTAGCCTCAGTAAAATATGAATTCATGGCCTAATAGCTAGCGTACTTGAACTGTGAATTCGTGGATTTATGGTTCACAATTCCTTCCTCAAAAACGTGCTCAGCACTTTGGACAAATTCCGCTTTTTCGTCAGACAAGGTTAGACCAAGAGTTGGCGGTGGGTAATGTTCAGTAGCTACCTTCCCTCTAGTATATTAGCTCAAAATCAGGGACAACTATGCGCAGATAGACTTTTAAGTGTCTTTGCGCGAAAATTCTAGAATAAGCAAACGCACTTGAAGTTGTTATAGAAAGCATATGTCACATTTAAATTAGTTGAAAAATTTTTTCTTAGACTGAAATTCAAAAGTAAACTTTATTACTCGACAAATTGTTACGTGTAAGCTGATATATTTGGCCCCAAGCAAAACGTGACGTCACAATTTTATTGGTTTTGGCGTATCTAAACATTTACAGTGTCGGTAAAGTTGAAAAGAGTGATTTAGAAACAAAGTTAAAGTATCATAACTGTCATTTTCACAATGATATTTAAGCCATTTTGATATAATATTTAAGCAACGCTGAACTCATTTTTGAAGCTGAGCTTTAGTGAGTAATGGACTAAGTTACTATATTGCTTACCCAAGTCATTTTTCTTGTAATCCAGCTCTATTTTCACTTCCCTTCTTTCACTCTTTTTCAAAGATAATAAATTAATGATTGTATTACAATGCGTTTCTGTGTGCAGAATATTACAATCACCGCTGTCAAGAACAGATCATGCAATAACTTTAATTCGAGTTAGATTTAATCAAACATAGGCTTTATATACTGATCGAGAATGACAGAAAGCACATTGAACATCTTCTATGAGTTTTTAAAACATCCAAACTTTCCTGAATGAAACTTGTGACCTTTAACCTGCCCTTGGTGAAATAGTTCATAGTTTGTAATTCGTTAATCTATATATATATATATATGAGGCTAATGTCCGTCTTTCCCCAAAACTCCTCTCACAGTTTAAGTCCGATTTAGATAAAACAATTTCTCAACATCATAAGGGGAAGTTCCTAACAAAGTTTCATTACAATTGAACCTCTTATAAAAAGTTTATTTACAGCATGTGTCCATTTTTTTAAAGAAACAAGTCAATAACAGCTTTATATCGCAACAAAATGAAAAATGTTATAAAATAGACCCTCGCAAATATTGAAAAAAATAATAGAACTTTATTTTGTAACATTTTTTCCTAAATCTCTTCATTAATGGAGAACTGTTATTTCTTTCCACTTTAATAATGAACATTAATTTTGTACGTTTACTATTATCAACGACACTAAGACTATGGTAAAGTGAGTTTAATGCAGAATTTCAAAGTGAGTTTTCCTATTAGAGAATCATTCTGATATTTTAGAAAAAAAATTACTTTTCCGCTGAAGAAACCAAGCGTACGCTACGAATTGAATTGTTCTATGACCGAAGGAATCGCAAGTCCTTCGTATGGAGTTCGTTGCATACAAATTTGCAGGAATTTTGTAGTAACTCGATATTCGTAAGTTAAAAAAAAATATTTTTTTACTTCAGTATGTGTATAAAAATATCAAAAACATCGAAAATCATGATGCCAAACGGAAAAGTGACTTATCACGGAGAAAGTCTGAAACTTTGAGAAAGAAAATAAAACGTCAGGAAAGAGCAAGAAAAAGATCGGCTTGTATCTTAATACCATCGTAATATTAAACATTTATAGTCCATGAGAAATCACAAAATGTTTTTAAAAAGATCCTCCTTGTTAGCGTGCTTTCACATAGTGGTGTTCTTTATTATCTAATACTATAAATTTGTCATAGTAACCTGTCATGTTGTAGAGAAGTTACTATAGTCACTAGCGAAATTAAACCAACTTAACTATATTCTGTATTTATAACCTATTAGGACATATTTTTATGTATCTACCTGTCTAAAGATTAGTCATGTGCATCTCAATCATTTGGTTCCTAAGGGAAATGAAAATGCAGGGCACATATGCAGGACTGGATTAAGTTAAGGGTTAGTGTATTTTTAGGGGCACATCCATGAAGTTGTTTGTATCTTATAAAAGGATTTTTGACAACATTGGCCCAGAGAATAGAGCTGAAGACATATATATAAGTAGCACTAAGTTTGTATTGTTCTATAAGTATGCAGCAACAAAGTCAGACATTATATCACCCAAGTTATCTTAGTAATTGATTTTACTCAGATAAATTTTCTCTAGATACATCAGAAGTGGAGGGGATGTGCGATGTGTCAGAATTTGGCAAAAGTTTGTCTTTTATATGCTGAGACTTTGTACGTTTACCAAAATAAACACTGCTAATATGGTGTTTATGGTGCTCAATTTGCAAGCTAAGGGCCGCGGGTTCGAATCCGTGGGAGCATTATAATGTTATGGTCAATCCCACTATTCGTTGGTAAAAGAGTAGTCCAAGAGTTGGCAGTGGGTTGTCTTTACTAGCTGCCTTCCCTCCAGTCTATCGCTGCTAAATTAAAGAGGGCGAGCGCAGATAGACCTCGTGTAGCTTTGCACGAAATTCGCTAAACAAACACCCCTAATAAAACTACTGCTCATATCTAGCCTTGTTTATCTTTTTAAAACGTTCAGATTGTAATTGCTTAGTAGCGTTTATATCGACTTAAGTTTTCTAAGCATAAAAACAAATGTAATCAAATATAATCTGTATTGGACTGGAAGAATGATTTCAAAATTCTTTCTTGCTAAATCATAGTAAAAAACAAACTAAGATCGCGCTGTACACAAGAAAAGAAAAAGCAGTAATGCAACCGCAAAACCATAACGTTGTGAGCGCTTAAAAAAGAACAAACACATACATATCAAATATACAAGGTCCTTGTGTCTTTCACACGTTTTTAAATCTATGTAAGCACAAACAAAACTCTTATTAATTGACTATCCTTTCTATAGGATAACAAATAAAAATATCTTTAACAGCAAGAATATCCAACTGATAAATTGCTGCATTTCAATCATTTTAGGTTTAGTTTTCTTGTGTACTTCAAGTAAGTTTGTTATATAGAATTAGTTTCATCGGCTTTTAGTCTGATCTACAGAGCTGGTTTACTTTGAAAGACGATATTAATAATTATAAAAGTAAAGTTAGCTCGTGATTACATATTCTTTAAATATACATTTCTGTATATGCTAACTTTCCAAGACTTGTTACTGCACATCAGTCTCCACCAACATTAAACAAGCGAAGAAAAAAGATCAAAGCTGTAAATCCGATAAAAATAATTTAATCGGACCTTTACCTTTCAAAACTAGAACTTCGTATCATGACAAAATTTATGATCGATCCATACTAAGCAAGTAAATATTCACAGCAGTGCATGTAACTAGAATTTTTCAACAAAATGAAGAAGTAAAAGTAGGCCTACTGTGAACTGCCGAAAGAGAACTACATAAATATTACAAAAATTTTCGTTTTGTTCATTCAGAGTAATAAACACTTCACCTTTCTAAAAAGAAAAACGTCAAGAAATAAATAGTCCAGTTTTCATTCCACCAATGGTCGAATATGCAAATATTATACAAAAAGTCTGTTTGCAAACAATGCTTAGCCACATACAGCTGAAATATTTAATAGTATGAGCAAGAAATGTTTACATATAAGCGAGAAATAATTCCCAGTGTGAACTCTCCATAATTACATGGATTTTTTTACATGGCTGTTTATGATTGCACATAAATTATAACAAATGGAATATAGACCAGTTTTTTGCGTTTCTAAAACTACAATTTAGATACATGCAAATATATACGCTAATCTTATGTAGGCTAGACAACTATAATAAAGTTCATGATGCATAATTAATAAACCTAATGATCTGGATAACCTAGTCACGTAGACTAAAGGACCCATTACAGCAAGAATTAGCCATCAGTAAGAACTTATACTCCATATAAATTTTACAGAATGTTAATCTGTAGTTGATTTAACGTGGCTATAAACAGAGCAAAGAGATTAAACTCAGGATTGTTATTCAACAGAGAGAGAGATTTGGATCGCAATGATTATTCATAAAGTAAAATCACTTATCACGAGAACGTTTTTAGGAACGTCACCTACCTGTGCTAACGCATTCTACAATAAATAACCAGAGGTTATCTTGAATACGTACAATATATAGATTTACTTATATGAAAAGCACGGTTTCAATGTCTGAATCCTACTTACGTCTGTCTAAGTTAAAAAGTTGATAGCAATAAAAAGATTCAATTTCTTGCTTTTCATGGTCCAAATAATGTTTGTTTGTTTTGAATTTCGCGCAAAGCTACACGAGGGCTATCAGCGCTAGCCGTCCCTAATTTAGCAGTGTAAGACTAGAGGGAAGGCAGCTAGTCATCACCACCCACCGCCAACTCTTGGACTACTCTTTTACCAACGAATAGTGGGATTGACCGTCACATTATAACGCCCCCACGGCTGAAAGGGCGAGCATGTTCGGTGTGACGGGGATTCGAACCCGCGACCCGCAGATTGCGAGTCGAGCTCCTTAACCACCTGGCCATGCCGGGCCGGTCCAAATAATGTTCATGATCTCGGCATAAATTTTGATGGCCGAGAAACAAACCATCATGCTCCGTGGTCATCAATTACCACAGTTTACCAGCAGAGTTAAATCAAGTGTCATTAACACATACCATATCTCAAAAACTTACCATGTTGACAAAATGTCGCTAACATCAACTAAATATTCAAAATGAATTGATTTTGTATCAACATTTTTTAACGTACTATCGATCTTTTTTTACGTACTGTTTTCATTCAGAGGTCAACTTTCGAGATGGTGGATAAAAATTACCTGAATATATATATATATATTCATTTTTGTTTGTTTCGCGAAAAATTTCACTGAAAGCTACTCACGGGCCATTTGCATATAATCATCTCTCATTCTGAACTGACTGGTGGGAAAGCAGCTAGTCAACAGCGTCCACCGCCAACTCTTTGACTACTTTTGTCTGGTCGAACAGTCGTATTTTATTTTCACATGGCCTCAATGTGTGAAACGCATTTTTGCGTCAACGCTTTGCCAACCATGAAAGTTTGGATTCACAATCGTGGCATTCTAGTTACTAGGCCACGCCTAGCCCAGAAGCATATTTTTTATGGATCAAGCTTATACCGGTGTTATCCTAATGGGCTCTATAAGGCTACATAGCAGTGTTCCGTTTTTGTTTTGTTTCCTAATATTATAACTTTATAATGATATACCATTACATCATCCAGAAGGAAAGGCTCCGGATAAATTCAAAACTATTCTAATTGCAATGTGTTATAGGTAAACAAAGTAAAGAAAATAATGTACGTAGTTTACCAAAGCATCAGATCTTTCAAACCATTTTAGAGAGCCTAATTCAATAGCACGTTGAATTATTGCATTTAGGGTGGGTGTTGGTCTATCTGGTTAGGTAGTCTGTTGTTCAAAGTGTTTAGTGTTTACAGGCAAGAAGTCATAGTCTCGTTTCTTTAGCTTCCGTTTACTGCAAACAATCGCTCCATGCGCAAATTACGAGCTATGATCGAGTTTACATTCGAAAAAGGCTTAGGAAATATAAAATGATGATGGCGCATGTTCATTCACATCATATTTTGGCCTTACAACTTGATTTTTATATATTTTTCCAAAACTGTACTTATAATCAGAATATGCATTTGGAGAAAACAATTTTTTCAAATGAGTCTGAAAATTGTCTTAACATCAATGTATCTTTTTATGTCTCTAGAGACAAACATACTGTATTTCTATTGTTTCTTCTTCTCCAAACACTTTTCAGTTGACCTTGTTCAAATAGGCCCAGACAACGTTTTGATTTATTTTTTTAGGCCTTTTTAGGGAATTTATGGAGTGAAAGGTCTAACAACCCAAAAATGTATATTTTGGGTTTCTGTGCGGTCATATTTACAACACTCAAGATGGAAATTAACACAAATATAAACTATCATATGCCCAACAGATCGACCTGCAAAAAGTTGGATTTGCCTATTATGAGTATTTTTAGGGGGATCAGAGTTCACAAAAAAGCATAATTTTTAGGTTTTTGGTCAATTACTCGGCTGTATTTGTCCAGTTTACATGGGATTTGGTATAAAAATACTTTTCTACAGGTCCCACACATTGACAAACGAAAATAGTGGACTTGCCCACTTTGTAGCAATAATAAGGGAGTAAAGATGCCACAAAAAGCATAATTTTAGGGGTTTTTTTTGACAATTACTCCGCCGTTTTCCAGCAAATTTACATGCAGGTTTCAAACTGTGATACAGACAGTTTTCAATTTTTCTGGTGTCAAAATTGGCCATGTTGGGATTACGTGGCGGAGACACGTTGCATTCGCTCGCGAATGTTGGCCTCTTTAATTAACTTACCTTATTTTTTAAAATTATTATGATTTCAAACAGCGATTTTTTCTTTCCATTTTTATGAGCATTCTTTGGATCAGTGGTTCCCAAATTGGAATTCGCAAGATAATTTCAGGGAAACCTCAGCACATGTAGAAATACTCTTTAAAACTTCCCTTACACCAAATAAAGTAATATTTTCAGCGAAAATTTCATTTATTACACTAGATATGTCTACACAACGTTGTTTCCGATTGAGATTTTTTTTAAAGGACTAAGTGATATTAAAGTACCTCAGAGTGGCTATTGTTTGAAATTCATATTAACTTATTAAGCCTAAGGTCCTGGGAGATCCCACACTAAACAGTTTGGGAACTCTTGCTACATATTACAGTAATTGGATTTTGGTCAGTTAGAGAAATACGTCAGGGGGACAGCTGTTTAGATCCTACTCGGTTAGGAAGGGTAGCGAGCTAGAATCTAGGACTAGGGAAGGCAGCAAGTCAACATTCATTGTCAACTGTTAGGCCACTCTTGCCAGACGGAATAGTGATATTTGGATGTCACTCTTAGAGTGTACCCACGGCTCCAAAGTGCGGAAAGTGATTGGGATGGGGCAGCAATGGAATATGAACCACGGAACTTCAGATCCACAGTCCGGCACGCTAACCAATGGGCCGCGCTCGGCCCTCTATCTAATGTAATACGTTATAATATTGTAAGTAGACTAACAGCCTGAGTTGTGTGTGTGTGTATGAGTCCTGATGACGAGCGTACGTATCGGAACACGTCTTCTGAAATCGAGAGTTGGTGATGAAAATGGATGATTTAATTTTTTTACGATATCTAATAAAATAATTACAGTTTTAAAACATTTTACTTAGCATGAGATGTCAAATTTGTCACTAACGTAAAGAACTACAATATAAAGCTTAGTCAATATCTAAGTATGTGTGAAAGTATCACGGTGAAAACTTTTATATTGTTGTCATAGTTACGAAGACCTAAGTCTTTATTTTGCTCTGATTAATTATTCAACTTGATTATTTACGACTGCCATCATGAAACAGCTAACGGGTCGTATAGCCTCTATGGAAATATTCCAGCTGTGTGTTTGTTACATGTTTTTAATGCAATCAGAAAGTCTTGTTAGAAGCAGTTTTGAAAATAATCAATACCGATTCGAAAACTTTCAATATATTATTTCACTCCCCTTTTACTTGTTTGATTTGCACTACTGAAACTCTAACAAACTCCGTCAATACAAAACGGTGGACCCATATGTTGTTAAACCTTCGTGTTCTGTTGTTATGGGGTGGGCGAAAGCTTACAGAAAGTGACTGAACGATTAAGAGATGTTTCATCGACCCCTATTCTCCAGCACCTGAAGTACTTATGTGGCATTACAGACCCCATTACGGCAACTGGAAGCGACATTTGCCCTAGTTTGGATTTTTCAGACAATGTTAGTGCATTTGCTAAGTAGAAATGTCATAAGAAAATGTGAAGTTTTAAATAAATATTTGTATGCAATACATATTTATGTCTTATGGTATTCTACTGTTTTTATATATCTTAAACGGGTTAAGGGCCCTGGAATCTTCAGTGCAGAGTGCCTCAAAATTCATTATTCTGGCTCCGATGATTATTACATTTTTTGTTGTTCCCGAATTCCGCAGAAAGGCTACCTATATATAGCTAGCCCTAATTTTGTTCTGATCGATTAGAAGAAAGATAGTTAGTCAGTATCAACCATAGCAACATTCTGACTACTCTTATATGATTAACTGTCACTCTTATCCCCAAAGGCTATCCGTATATAGTTGCTCCTAATTTTGTTCTGATCGGTTAGAGGAAAGATAGTTAGTCAGTATCAACCATGGCAACATTCTGGCTACTCTTATATCATTAACTGTCACTTTTATCCCCAAAGCACAAAAGTGCGTTTTTCTGGCAACTGGACGTGAGCCATGAATACTTGGATTGACAGTTCAGGCACTTTAATCAATAGGACACAACCGGCCGAGATCTTTTTTTTTATTATTTATAGCAGCATTTGCTCATTTTTATTACAGAATACAAACGACGAAATCTTAAATATTTAAAGGCTATCAGGTGTAAGATATACACATTACAATACAGATAAAATCTATACGTGTAGTGGCATTTACACATAAAACATAAGCAAGACTTAATATTAAATGTACAGAACATACACGTAATATCTCTGTGCATGAATAATATGACATAAAGTTCGTGTTTAGAATGTTGCACTATGTTGCTTGTTTCTGTATCTTCTTTGTGTTTATTACTTTGAATCAAGATATTTGTCACAAATGGAACCCAACGTACGTTTTCGTATATATATATATATAGTGGGTTATCCGCTCTTTGTAGGAAAGATTTGTACATGATAATGTAGTAGTGAACCGCGACAGATACAAGTTTAACATCTATGCACTTTGTTTACAGTGAATTCCCCCATCATTTGACGGTGTAATATAACTCATGGCTGAGGGTCCGAGGAAAGACAACGAAATTGTTAATTAAACGGTGTACAGCCAAAGCACAATTTCCCATAGAAACGGGAAAATCAAACTCTCACAATAGAACGTTTAGGGAAAGAGTGAGCTCTGAAACCATACCCCAATCCAATCTGAAGCAACGCCCTTATCCATAAAGTCAAAATACGGTTAATGAAGAGAACCCCCTGATCAAAGAATTATTTTGATGAAGCTGGACATATCTCCTAGTAATATTTACATGATAACAAACAATGATTTGGAGTCTAGAAACGTTCAACTAAATATTTACAAGTTTCCAGACACACCCCGAAATAAAAGAGAAAGAGCCAAAATAAACTGGAAACACGACAGTCCTATTCAATAACAATACCTGCTTACATGTAGTCTAGGAAGTTGAAATCCATATACAGTACAGAGCCTGTAAAAAGTTGTTAAGATGTATGTACTGGATTGACTTCTGCTTCCTTCACTAGCTTGTTACCATGCAAATTGAGGTGTAGGGTGATACTGCGTAATCATGGTCATATAAATGTGCGCGATCACCGCTGGAGAGAGTAGTTCAAAATCCAACATGGCACCCGGAACATCGTTCTTATAAAGTGAGATTAACTTCAGTACATGTCTGTCTCTCAAAACTGCGTTATAAATACATGTATATACTGTTCTACATCTCATAGCAATTATTAAAACATAAAAACCTTCCACATGCTCAAAGACGACTTCCAAAACTTCAAAGAAAATCCTTAATGCTACAGACACACCCTAATTAGAAACCAAGATATACTTTGTAGCTCGTATACATCTTTAAGTAAAATATCTATCTGACCAAAGCACTTTACATGTAAAAGTCAGCCACATTAGAATAAAGTGGCCAGCCATATGAAGATATTTTTATAAAAAACAAAACAAAAGCGATAAATTATATAAAATGCTGAGAGCTGTAAACTTGTAATCTACAAAACAGCCACGTTATATATAGTAACAATGTATGAATATGTAAAGATTTAATGTCAAAATAGTTAAGTTAAACAACACACGATTACGGCAAACTTAGGCCCTCCTATTTTTAGTCATGGTGTTACTAGTATTGCAATGGAAAAGGAAGGGCTAAGTTTATACAGTAAAATTTTATTTTCAGATACTACTTTGAATTATTGTAAGTTACAACATGCAGTAAACATGTTTTTTCTGAAAAACATATACAACAAATACTAAAACAGCAAAGTATTATTTGAACATACAATAACATCTTTAATAAAATGCAACAGACAGTAATGACAACAGAGTTTATTTCAAGATACAGCAACCACTCAAACTTGTGTAAGATCCACTAAGAAGAAATTGTGATTTTAACATAAAATAAGCACTACAAACAAAATATGATTTCGAATACAGTAAATAACATGGACAACCAAAAGTTCCGATCTTGTTTTAAAATACATCATACAAGTGATATCGTAGTATTGTTTTAAGAAACGAATAAACGTTTGTTTTTGCTAAGCGCAAAGCTACAGAATGGACTATCTGTGCTCTGCCCACCACGGGTATCGAAACCCGGTTTCTAGAGTTGTAAGTTCGCAAACATACCGCTGTGCCACTGGAGACGGAGAGGCAAAACGAATATACAGCACTAGCCATCCAGTTTCTGCATATTACTTTGCAACAGTCAAGAGCAACTAACTAGTATACTCTGTATTACTAAATGTATTTGGACAAAAACGAGGCCTGACATGGCCTGGTGGTTAGGCGCTCGACACTCAATCTTCGGGTCGCAGGTTCGAATTCCGTCACCGAACATGCTCGCCCTTTCAGCCGTGGGAGCATTATAAGGTGATAATCAATCCCACATTTCTTCGGTGAAATAATAGCCCAAGAGGTGGTGGGTGAAGTGTTAACTATCTGCTTTCCCTCTGTTACTTAAAAATTGGGGACAGCTGCCCAGATATCGTTCGAGGTAGTTTTGCACTAAATTAAAGAAAATATTTTGGACAGCATCATCTACTTACACTGTAAATGTTCGAAAAATGTCATATCCGAATCAACTGTGAACAACTAATATACTGAAAAAAATGCAAGACCACTGAGCGTACTTATTTCTAATATTGGCTCTGCTACCCAAAAATGAACTATTTCTCGATCCAGGTAAATTTTGAAACTTCTTGTGAAATGAAATTGCACATCTGATATTAACTCTCAAGCCTTTAATGATAGTTCAAGATTGCATGCTGTTAGATTTTATAGAAAGGCTGCAGGTCTTAATGCCTTCGTCATAACTTTGAATGTGAAGCATTGGCTCTCTTGGCCCATTGAGTATTCAAACTGATATAAAGTACAAAGGAAAAACTATCATGTAAATCTTGCTACTCAGTTTTACTTCGGATAGACAGGTTTGGGATTTTACAGCAACATGTCCTAATCGTGTAGAGATGTGGAGTTCATATCATGGTGTGGACCTGTTTTTACTAGTTTGGGTTTCATCCACAAGCAATGGGTGTACTGTTTTATGTTGAAAGTAATGACAATGCTGCACTTCCTGTATTGATGAAACCCCGTGGTAAATAAAACCTATTTTCATACGATAATAATGCACCATGTTAAAACACATAACGTGTCTAACAATGGTTATTTGACACATAACGCCAGTTCAGTTGTTGTTGTTTGTTATTAAGCACAAAGCTACACAAAGGGCTATCCGTACTCTACCCACCACGGGTATCGATACCCGATTTCTAGCAGTATAAGTCCGCAGACATACCGCTGCAACTGTGGGGCAGCTAGTTCAGATCCCCGACTTGAATCCAACTGAGCTTCTTCGGGACGTTATGGAACACCACCTGAGGATCAGGATTAACCGAACCCAAAATCTCACTACGCTTGGAGATATAGTGGCTGTCTGTTTCATGAAATGTGTTTCAAGATGTGGTGTCTCAGTACTTTTGGTAAAATAGTGTATATCTTGTAAAATAAACATCAAATTTTAAGGGACGACATCAAAATTCTAATATGTACAAGAAATAAAAATTATCTAATTTCCACTTTAGGAAGAAGTCGAGACATCTGCATACTAATAAGAAATATATTATCATTCCTCTCGTAGGTTACAGAGCATATCACCTGACATCCTGTTGCCAACTGCTGTTTTCAACTACAACAAATATTAAATTTAATTGGCTTTGAATATCTACACTATGAAGATGCTAAAGAAACCAACAGATCCAAGGTATAATCAACCTTAACAGAGTAAAGGCAAAAAGCAACCAGTTGCTTGTATAAAACGCAACACAAACGCTAACTAGTAATGCTCTTGATAAGAATTATGCATTCAGCATATGCCATTTAATATTCTAGAGTACAATGTAAGATAAATGTCATCCTGCTATAAAAAAAACAGGTTTATGACAAACTTCAACAGAAATTTACAACCAATTATAATTTAGGTTACTCCTGACATCACCGTAAGCTCTCTTTGTGATAATTAATCTAAAGTATGTATGCTGTCAATTAACGTTTTAATTAATCTAAAATTAATTATAGTTTTGTTTCCAGGTAACATTCCAAGATACAGTTAGTCACCGAGTAGTATACTATAAGCGGGTGTTTTATGATTTACAAGGCATATTAAAATACGTTCTATTGTCAAATGGTGCTCAGAAATCATAGAAACCAACAGGCGTTTGTGGCCTTGTTCTCAAATGCATGCATCACACAAGGTTAGGCATTGGTTAGAACCCACCTCATTGTTCTAAAAACTAATAAATAAAGCAAGATACAGTACTGACCATCAAGCAAAATATATTCACGCTATATACATATGTATGAATAATATCTTTGAGAAACAACCAACATTAATTTATTCAGCAGGGAATGTTGTACAGCCACAGATCAGTGATATTCAAGGTACACCGAGTTCCCACAGCTAAGAATAAAACCGCTCTAACAAGAAGTACAGCAGAAAATGGATTACGGGATTAAACTGAATTATGACGTTACTTGAACTGGAGAAAGAGAATGACAGTATATTTAACAAAAAAGGAACAAAATTATTTTTATTTACTTATACACAAGTAAAACAAGGTAAACGAAATAATTCAATCACGAGAAGTATAAAACAAGGCGAAAGTCAGTCATATTTCTCTTTAAATGTGGGGGTGGTCTGTATCAGGTGAAATATCTAGATAAGTTTGAAAGAATCAACTACCACAAACTTCTTTGAATGAGGCCAACTCTACCAGAATTCATTTTTCATCAACGTCACCTTGTCACTACAATTAGCAAAAATATAGAAGACAGTTTACAGGTATTTCTAAACCTTTACGTAATTGATGCGACTAGAAAACCTAATACTAAAGCCTAAAGAATTTTTCAACGGCATATCATGTGGGAAAGTCTAGAAAAAAACAAAGGGGAAATAGTCCCCGACAAGGCATAACTAGTACAAGAATAAGGTCAATGCAGTCCAAAGCCGGTTATCTCCACGCTATATGTTCAACACAGTAACGCAAGTAAGTGTCTCTATGAAGCTTTATGAGAGTTGATAATATCCAAAAGCCTAAGCGACAGATAACGTATTGTGCACAATATGCAGGGTTGCCACATTTGTCGGACTTCAGAATTCCCTGACTTTTTCTTGACCAAATTGAGGATAAAAATATAATTATATATATTAAACCGGCTTCCCATCTCCCCTTACAGCCGTCCATTCCTCCCTTTTATTTGTTTCATTTTGATTTTATATAAAATATAACATTACAAATTCAATTTTAAAATAATCAATGGGATACTCATAAACAAATCATAAGAATTCAAGAACTGAGTATTACATTGATTTTAGCTTCTTTTTGAGAACTTTGTTTCGTTTTGAGCATCTCCAAGTACCATCTGCCTTTTCTTGCTTGAGTCTATCAATTCACTTGCTTCCATGATGAGATCCCACTCTTTTTTGTTGTTGTTGTTGTTGTATGCTTGCTGTGAAAGAACACCTGCCTTGTCTGTCTTGGAGTAGGTTTGCAGAATGCAGGCGCTCTAAGTCTTCCAGAAATTTATCCAGTAGGTCAAGGTATCTAGCTATAACCTGATTGTTCTCGTTATCCCAAAATCTCAAAATAATACCTACTTGTTCCTGTTGTACGGTTTTAGCAAATGATTCATCAAAAGACACTACAAACAAACATTCTGGTTTAGAAACTATATCAAGTACTTGTTTCTTTTCTATGTAAAGGGCAAGTCCAAATTTTATGAGGTAAGCACATTTCGTTTTTCCACAAGAATATTGCTTTGCAACTAGTGAGCCTGGAAACATTCTCTGAAAAAATTTATTTGTCCCATTGCTTGAGGAACATGAGTAACGGTCAGTCACAGTCTTTATGGCCCACATAATTTCGGCTTCGAATGTAGCATCTTTAAATACGAAAGCAGACATTTTACTCTGCGGATCTGTTTTACTTTGTTCTGGCTGTAGTGGTGGTGGTGTAAGTAACTGTTCTTCGGTAGATTTAGTGGTGGCTTTGAGACGCCTGGCTTACTGCTAGCTTCATTTGTATTTGCACATGTTAAAGTGCTGCTCTCATTTGTGATTGGCTTAACAAGGGAGCTGGTTAAAGGAGAATGTTCTTGTTTGATCTTCAAGGCAATATTTTTTTGATTTTATGTTTAGCTCCATTAGCATGGAACTTCAGAGCAGTTTTACCTGTGTTTCCAAGATCAATATACTTTGCGCATAAAACATACCTTGCTCTGGTTGAATCATTTGGCTTATGATAGTGAAAGGGTGGCTGTGGAGGCAAGGGTCGCTAGTCCTTTCAGTCTTTTGGCACAGAGTATACTACCAAATATATGTGATTAACAAATACATATAATAATATATAATGATAAGTTTGAAAATTAAGCATTATTCATTCCTATTCTGATTCTATTCCAGAATAAAATTTGTTTTTAAAGTGAGAGCACAAAAAGACTGCTATGGCCATTTCTGTTTGTTTTGTGACTTTTTTTATTTTCATTTCTATCGAGTCATTCGGACATATCCCATATTCCCTGACTTTTCTCTGACCTGTGGCAACTAATTATCTTCAATTCGCACAAGTAGGACTGTAATTTTTGATATGAAGTGTTGCTAGTTTTGCTTCATACTAAAAAATGGCTGGCAGTGTGAACAGAAAGACAAAAATTATACATCTAAAAAAAGATTATCTAAAAAAGATTATATTCAAGTAAATAATACATAGGCTAGCTAATAAATAACTCTAAAACTTATAATGCAAAGATATTCCAATTTTAAAAGTGTAATGTTGTCTCTTAATAGCGAATGGGTCAGGTTATACGGATTTTCTGACAAACAAATATAACGTGTTCCAGTCTCTTTCAATCTACTTAACCCTTGACAAAACTTTTTCCTTTTGTGAAGACTTTATACCCGAAGTGTAACTGACTATACTAGTTTTGATTTTTGCCGTCCAATAACTAATAATATGTAGCCATGCAATCATGGGAAGTATCTATTTTGAATCGTCTTTTTAGATTATAATCCAGTTTCTTCTGTGTTAAACGAAGGCACATAGAAACAATATATACTACACTCTAAAGGAAAACTATACACGCTTTAATCAGGAACTATATAAAGTCCTTTGGAGAAAATACTTACCTACAAAGTGTAAGATTTTGTGCAGGAAATGTTATGCAAAGCGTTGCTCATGGCCAGGTGGTTAGGGCGCTCGACTCGCAATCTGCGGTTCGTGGGTTCGAATCCCCATCACACCAAACATGCTCGCCCTTTCAGCCGTGGGGGCGTTATAATGTGACGGTCAATCCCACTATTCGTTGGTAAAAGAGTTGCCCAAGAGTTAGCGCTGGGTGGTGATGACTAGCTGCCTTCCATCTAAATCTGCTAAATTAAGGACGGCTAGCGCAGATAGCCCTCGTGTAGCTTTGCGCGAAATTCAGAAACAAACAAGTTTAGATTTTATATTTTCACTCTTTGGTTACTTTTTGATACATTAGTACTTAGTTTAATATGCTAATAATATAAGCTTAACATACTGTTGCGTCAGCGAGTCACATGACTACAGTGATGCCACGTTTCTAGAACTATCCCGTATCTTGGCGAATGCTCTAGTAATTACTAGATGGAGGGTAGACTGGTATATAAAAGAGGGGAAGGTAATGTGTGGATAGATAATGAGTAATTGAACTGCAGTCAGAGAGC
>NW_013666540.1:375723-385562 GCF_000517525.1 Limulus polyphemus | reverse complement strand
CCCCACATGAAGCAGAAACCAATGAGACCAGTACGGAAGAAGATACGTCCCGTAAAATTAAGAGACTTTGTTGAATTTTAATTTTGTGTTTGTAAATTCTGTACATTTAACTAAGTTATTGTTAATTGTTTATTGGTTTAATGTAAGTGGCTATTGTTCGGGACGAACAATACTAAGGAAGGGGCAGTGTTACGACAGCAGGGGTCACGTGACGCTAGTAACACGTCATATTCTTGTAGGTTCGTGAAGTCTCGAGCTTTTACTAGATATGCGGTATTCTTGTGTATAAAAGACCGGTAAGAAGTGACGGCAAGAATGCAATGTAATGCAATTGAACTGCAGACAGAGAGAGACTGACAATTGCACGTGAGTCATTCGTTGTAAATTATAGCGTTTGTTATAGCGTAACTGTGGAAATTAAGTGTATTGCAAAGTTGTATTCAGAAAGAATAAACCAGTTTTGTTTAAGATAGGACTTGTATCGCTAAAGTTTCTTCGGAAAGGATTTTTACGGAAAATTAACTAACGACCAGAGACGTAACAGTATGATCAAGCTAAAGGTCGGCCTAGAACAGGGGTCGGCAACCCTTCAGGGAAGAAGAGTTTTTTTTTGTTTTTTTTTGTCTAAGACCAAAACATTTCGAGAGCCGCAATATGCCCTAACGGAGCATATTAATTGATATTACATTTTTAACACCCATTATGCCTGAAACATCCTCAACTTCTCTCCACAGTAAGAGTAAAGCCCGCGAGCCGCAGATTGCCGACCCCTGGCTTAGAATATGAAACTTTTATTCACTTTATCGCTAATGGTATTCTGACTCGCAAATGCTTTCAATAGGTTTGGTTTGTTTTTGAATTTCGCGCAATGCTAAACGAGGGTTATCTGTGCTATCCGTCTCTAACTTAGCAATGAAATAATAGAAGGAAGAAAGGTAGTCATCACCACCCACTGCCAACTCTTGGGTTACTCTTTTATCAATGAATAGTGGGATTGATCATAACGTCCCCACGGCTGAAAGGGCGAGCATGTTTGGTGGGACGGAGATTCAAACCTGTTATCTGCGACCCTCAGATTACGAATCAAGCACCCTAACCACCTGGCCATGCCAGGCCCATTTATCATAACAGAGTAAGGAATACAGTACTTGCATACTACACTCCTCATTTTCCAAAATTTGATAATAATCAATATATATTTACACAGTTAAAAACTCAGTATCGTTGATGCTTTACTCTAGTTGATCTAGGGATAAATGTACACAATGTAATTAATATATGCAAGAACATACATAATAGAAGGGTATATATTAAAATTCATTGTAACTGCTAGTATCAAAATTCATTGTAACTGCTAGTATCAAAATTCATTGTAACTGCTAGTATCAAAATTCATTGTAACTGCTAGTATCAAAATTCATTGTAACTGCTAGTATCAAAACGTTCCACTAGTTTCTGTCTCTTAAAAAATAAGAGCATTCATTTTTACAGGAAGAAGAACTTTGATTTTCCTTTACATAAATACTTACATGAATCGACGAATGGAAGAAGTTTCTTAACATTAGATAGCATAAGGGTTTTATCAAGGAAGTAGCAAACACCGTTTGGCTTATAATCGGAAAACTTTTGATTTTTCCAAAGGTGTGCACAAACCTATGAGAAAAATGAAAGATGTGTTTTATTACTTTTGTCACAAAAGTGTTTGAGCATGATCATTTCAAATGCTCATATGTTTGACCATTAAACAATAATTACATTGAGATTTAATGAAGCAATTCGTGTTTTTTACTTCAAAATATTTTGCTGCTTTCAAAAAGAACAATGAACGATAATTATTTAAACCTCCTACAGAAAATAGATTAAAATATTGCACTTTGACCCGTACTAAAAGTTGAGTACTAAAGCAGCTATAGCACATATTACGACTTGTAGGTTTTCCAAAATCAAAAGCTTAATATACAATATAATATCAAACAAAGTTTAAAAAGCGAATTTTCAGGCAGTATGATCACAGATCACAATAAACAATCGATTGTATTATTTGAATAATTCAACATTACTTCAGATTTGAAGTGTAAATAAAAATACATGAATTATTACATTAATTATCTTACTAACGTATAAAATCATATGCTTAAAAAAGCAAAATTCAAGTTAAGCTTGGACTTTAGAAAAAGTTAACCAAAAACTAAAATTCTCCAGGTTTAGATCATTCTAACAAAAAATCTTAAGTTATAGATAAATTCAAAAGCTTTTGCTGACAAAAATTACACTTTTCAAAGTTTCAATACTTACAACAGTGGCAAAAGTTAAATTAATGTTAAAGTCCACACCATTTTAGCTGCCTTTTTTTTTTTTTGTCATTTTCTTGAAGTCACGCCTGTTATGCTTATGAAACGGGGGTGAGGTTGCACGTTGTGTAAGAATGTCGATAGATAGTATCCTACAGTGGTAAGTCAGGTGATGTCTCTAGGTTATGGCCTCCTCTATGTTTGAATAAGAATGGCCATTTTGTTGGTAACACTAGTCACTATGGGTAAACCTAACAATTCCAGTTAAGTAAGAAACGTTAGATTTAAACATTCTAGAGTATATCTTGTTGAGTAAACATTCTGGTTCCTGGTCTTATGTGAGTTGGTTGAAGGGAAGACATCTTGAAGGAAGAAAGCCAGTTAATTAGTTCAAGAATCCAGTGAAAGGGAACCATCCAGCTCTCAGAAGGCGAGTGTTTAGTCCTTAATTTGAATAAATATTAATTTTATTTTGTATTAAACATCGTGTCCAGCGTGTTCCCTGCTTTGCTTAAATTTAGTTGAAATTCAACATTACTTCGTCATTTATCCGGTTGATTCTTCAGTTATTAGGTGGTCCTACCTAATTCTCTTTCAGAAAATCAGTTTAACCTGAAATTACTACAGTATCAGTGTTTTCCATACATACGGCAACTTTCGACATTTATTCAATTACCAATATATTCTTGATGGCTCAGACCTGGTCGTTTAAAAAGAGTAGTTTGGTGGTTAAACTATCATATTACTTTGTGTGTTTGTGTGTGTTGTTTTCGTAAAGTTGGGACGGATAAACAAACGGAAATACTTGTATACCACTTTTTCTATTTATGTGATCAGAAAAGAGTTTGCACTAAAGTATAAAGTGTGGGTTTATTTTTACCACCGAAAATCACAACAGCTAGTGAAGTAGATAGTATGCATTATGTGCATCTAACACGTAGGAGACAAGCACTCCCCTTCACTTTTTCCAGTTAGCTTATATACACTATCATTAACTATTATTAGATTGACTTAGCTTTCTTTTGCTCCTCCCCCCTCCTCACACCATCAATTTCCAACAAAGTTAGGCCCTACTAGCATGCATTTTATTACAGAAGGTACACTTTAACGAATGACGTAATCTGCCAGTTCGAAAACCTAAATAGCCGGATGCGAAACCATTAAAAATAAATATGGGCTTTGACAGAACAGAAATAATAATAGAAAAACAGAGTCTCGGTAACTCATTGGATTTCTGTTATATTATCAGATGTATAACTTAAGTAAAGAAAGGGTGAAATACAATCACGTCGAAATACAATTTATAGGACGGATGTAAAAACACATAAATACTAGCTTAAAAATATATTGAATTTTAATAACATTGTCGAAGAACATAGATACATGAGCATGAGACAAACTCTCTAATGATCTAAATGTATTATTTATCGGTTTCTCTGGCAAAGAAAAACAGGATGTTACAGTTCTTCTTAAAAGTAGAATTAAAACTTATATATATATATATATATATAAATAAGAAACTAACGAACTTTTTTATTATTTGTATACTTAAGACTTTTTATCAGTTCCGACCAGAGACGTCGCTAGGTACTTAAAAAATTCGGGGCTCGAGCCCATAGGTGCTGACATTTTCGGCGTTTAGTATGATATTGATTGTGGTTTTCTATTCTGATTTTTCAAAACACCTACTGGGGATTCGGGGTACTGTCAAATAGAATCGGGGCACGGGCCCCGTGTGCCAGTGCCTAGCGACCCCCATGGTTCCAGCCCTCTCCATTTTCTTTTCTTTCAATGGACCCATCTTATATAATAATTAATTTGCTCATGTACTTTTACATTGTGGTGGGCAGAGCACAGATAGCCCATTGGGTAGCTTTGTGCTTAATTACAAATAAACAAACAAACTTTTACATTATGCAACTGATATTTATGATCTGAATACAATTCTTCTCGATGTTTATAAGATACATTTGTGCATTGACTGGTTTCTTAATAAAATTTGTTAATTTGTATTATCTTAAATCTAATCTGATTTGATTGATTTAATTATTATTACAACCTGACAGCTGACGTACTAGTTCGATGCACGTGGAAGACCTAGAGATCTCGGAAGAGTAGTAAGGGCTTGGGGCATGTTCGTACCAAACTATGTCATTCCCTAGGAACGAATTCTTTTTTGTTGTTGTTTTTTTACTGAACCTTTTGTATACAATATGAAAAATGACCAATCGTAAAATTGCACTCCAACAAACACAAAAAGTTATGTTCTTTAATTAAGGCGATAAATACGCGAGTTGTGGTACAGTGTAACTTAGTGTATAATGTTTCTTAACAGAATTGTCATAATTCAAAATGCGTTGTTTGCTTAAACACAAACACAAATTTACAGTTTCAATAAAAATTACTAAAAATATTTAGTTTAACTACGATGTTAAGTTTACATCAGAATACGTGCTATTTATTGTGAACTGTAAGGGGGAAATGCCCCCTCTTGCCCCTTTCTGCGGGCGCCCATGATTAAATGATAATAACTCGATTGAAAAATAAAGAGGTAATTTATAAAGTAATGATATCTCACTTTTTCCTTAATAAAATATACTATAAACATATGTGGTCGGTTAACTTATTTTGAATTTGGCGCAAAGCTAAACGAGGGCTAACTGCGCTAGCCGTTCTTACTTTAGCAGTTATAGAATAGAAGAAAGGCAGCTAGTCAATACCATTCACCGCTAACTCTTGGGCTACTTTTTCACCAAGGAACAATGGGATTGACCGCCACGTTATAATGCCCTCACGCTGAAAGGGTGAGCATGTTCGGTGACGGGGATTCGAACCTATATTCCGCAGACTGCGAATCGAGCGCCCTAACCATCAAGCCATACCAGGCCTCGGTCGACTTAAGAGTCTGTGCAAATTTAACAGGCCCGGCATGTTTATGTACTTTAATTTTCTCTGTAATGTAGCAATTGGTCTTCCCTCCTTGCATTAATATTATTCCCACTTTTAATTTTTAATTACAATTTTTCTTTTTAATGTGTTACTTTTATGAGGTCGCCCAACAATACTTGACTTGTATTCTAATATAATGATCACATATATATATATATATATCATAAAACACTAGATGCAAAAGCCACTTCTATTAAATATGTTCTTGCATATATTAAGTACATTGTTTACATTTATCCCTACATCAACTTTTAGAGTAAAGCATCAACGATACTGAGTTTTTAACTGTGCAAATATAAATTGATTCTTGTCGAGTGCAGTATGCAAGTACTGTATACCTTACTCTATTATGGCATATGGGCCTGGCATGGCCAAGTGGTTAGGGTGCTCGACTCGCAATCTGAGGATTGCAGATTTGAATCCCCGTCCCACATGATCCTCCCTTTTAAAGGTAAGGCAGTCTAGCCGCCATATTGGCTCTGTCAAGCTTTCCTGGCAGAACCGATTAGTTGTATGGGAGTAAGTAGCAGATGAGAGGTTTATTAAAGGTTGTTTTTCAAGATATGCCAGTGGCAATATAAATATTGAAAGTACATAAGAATATAATTATTCATGTCCACTGGGGTTGATTATTTAAATAACATTTTATTTTCAATTTTAGTTTTCTTGTCAAAAACCAACAAGTTACTTGTGACTTAACACCTTACTGAATATAAGTGTGTTTATCTTGAAAGTAAGCATAACTTATTGGCACATCCCGTATCATTCTTAGTTGATTAACCCATAGTTAACAGGTACAAATACAAAAGCCTAGGAAGAGTTAGAGGACAAACAAACACGCAAATGTTTCTCAAATTATAGTAGGATCCTAAAAAGCATGATAACACTGAACATTTCCCTGCAATCAGTTGGAATTGTAGGTGCAACGAGTGGTGGCTGAGCGATAACGCCAAAAATCGGATTTCGATACCCGTGGTGGACAGAGCACAGATATCCTATGTGTAGCTTTGTACTTATAAACGAACAAACGAAACAGTGAATCCCATTTTCACAGGTGAAGCTTTTTTCTACGTGTTTTTTTTTGTAAAAGGTAAAAACATTTACTACTTCTACTACTACTTCCTTTGAAAGAAGGGTCAGTACCCACTTGCTAGAGCAAACTTGACTAATTTTAAATGTAATGCGTAACGTTAGGCTTAAGTTTACAAGCAGATAATAATTTATTTTGTGTAAGCCCTGATACTAAGGTGAGCCATAATAATATCTGAATTACAATTCACAGGTAGTGTCTACCTCCTTACCGAAGGTGGACGAAGGTTATGTTTTCACCCCTCTGTGTGTGTGTGTGTGTGTGTGTGCTTGTCGGCAAGATTTCTCGAAAACCACTGACTGGATTTGGAGGAAAGTTGGTATACATTTGGAATATGATATAACTTAGAAGTGATTAGTTTTGTAGCGTTAAAGTCAAAGGTCAAGAAAATCTAAAAAATCTCTATCTGTTAACATGGGGGCCGATTTTTGACACTATTGTTGCTCTATAATTCAATCAAAAATCATTGGGTTTTTTATTATACTACGTGGACATATTTAGAATTTTATTCCTCATTATCCTACCAAAAATGGCCCGTATCCGTTGATAACGACGGACATGCAGACACATTTTCGTATTTTTCGAGAGCCGAATATGATCAACGCTGCGTGACGGAGGTATGCGATCTATTGAGTGCCCCTCTAGTTATCAACATTAGTTTATTTTATGTGTCTGTTGATTATTTTATTTTATAAGTACTGTAATGTTTTATTTGCACATATAGTACTTTCATCTGTATAAAGGGGTTTCTATGTTTAAACTACAACAAAACTGATTAGTTTATATGCGAGAGTGAAACGTAAGTCTAGTGTAATGTCGTTAATTATGGAGAGAAAATTTGTTTGTTTTGTTCTGTTTATAGCAAAGCTAAAGCTATCCGTTGCCATCCCTAATTTTGAACTTCCACTAGGTGGAATACAATAAGCCAACAACACTCACTGCCAACTCTTAGCCACTATTTTACCAACGAATAGTGAGACTGGCCATTGCATTATAAAGCCCACATGGTGGAAAAGGTGAACGTGTTCTGTGATAGCTTTTGATCTTACAAGTCGAACGCCCTAACCACTAAGCAATAAAGTTTAGGCTCCAAAAATCTTGAACGTACCACTGTTTACCTATGGTAACGCTGAAGTTGACTGCGCCACTATAGTGCCTCGGCTGATGTGTTCCAATACATACACGTTTTTAAGGCGGGTCACATCTAGTGTTTTATATCTATGATAATGACCACAAGTTTACTTATATGTAACTTTTGTTATATGGTTACCCAAGGTTTTGATTATTGACCTGTTGGTCTAACGTTCTCATAATTTTACTGTTGCCTGTAAAATTATAAATCTGCATCCTGATAAAGGTCTTCTGCTCAAGCAACGATTTTGATTGAGCCAATTGAATTGCCAATTTTACCCGTCTAACTTCCACGCTTTGAATCATTAATGCATTTCTTCCTGCATTCACCAAAAATTAGTTGTAAATACGCACAAACCAAACTACATGGTTACACGCTAAATCCTTTCTTAGATTACGCGTGCATCTAAATAATTAATATTATTAGGAGGCAGTGAAGCCATTTGTTTTTGTTCCAAATATGCATTATTTTTTCATAGAATCTTATTCATAACTTATTTAGATGTGCGTGTTACTAGGTAACGTTCAACGTAATCTCTCTCACACTGAGGTGTTTTTTCTGTTAAATACAGATTTGTATGATGTCAATGCCTTAAACTAATTTTGAAGTCCCACGTAGAAGAGGTAGGATAGCTCGGCATTTTGTATGAGGAGTAGGGTTAGGATTTCTTCGAATAACATCCATACCTATTTTACAACAATTAAAAAACAAAAACTATAAACCAATCCACCTCGAAAGATATGTAGAGCTTGCCTCATCCGGCGAAAGAAAAAAGTTATTGGGTTTATTGATTCATTTTAATCTTGTGTGTGATACTAGAGATGCATTTCAAGTTTTATGTATGTGTGTATATTTCATCATATTCTTACCAAACATGCCATTGAGTGCAGTGACTTACCACAACATTTTTTTCTCCCTGTCGTTGCACATCCATTGAGACACCTAACCACATGTTGTTTTTAAGATCTTCATACGAAAACGATCCGTTGTTGACTATATTGTTATTGCCTATGAAATAAAATGGCAAAAGAGATAGAATTATGATTTATATGATGATTTTTAAAACGAAATTGTGCAAGTTTTATTATTAATATGTGAAACAAAAGAGAAAAAGCCAATATCTGTAAACAAGTTTCTAATAAATAAATTTCTGTTGCGAGTGTTGATTTTTGTTAGAAGTGGAAAATTATTTACCATTAAAATTACTCTCCCCCCAGTGGTACAGCGGTATGTCTGCGGACTTACAACGCTATAAACCGGGTTTCGATACCCGTGGTGAGCAGAGCATAGATAGATCATTGTGTAGCTTTGTGCTTAACTTAAAACAAACAAAGAAAATTAATAATACAGTCATTCACAAGAATAAGACTATTATAAACTATTACAACTAGATATGAAAACGGAATCAAACTGAAGATTTTACTGCAAATCACTAACATGCTGTGGGCAAAACCGTTCTCTGACAGTAAGCAGAACGCTACGTGCATACGATCAACCGTCTCACTGGTGAGAAGAACACAGATAGCCCATTGTGTAGCTTTGTGCTTAACTTTAAACAAACAAACAAAATTAAATTACTCACCGCCAGGGAAGAAATTAAGGAACAACATTTCGTTAAAAAAAGACTATAGATATACTGACTTGGCACTAAATTTCGTTCTAAAGACACTAAAACAAAGAATAGAATTATCCATATACTATAAGTGAAAATTGGTTAATATAGGCCATAAAGACTACAAGTGAATGTGTGGCCTGATGACAATATGATGATCATTTATTCAACGAGTTAAAATTGCCTAAAGAAGCAGAAATATATCCATAATTGATTGTGAACGGTATTTACATACGTGCTACTAACCTTTTGCTACAAGTAAAGGATACCTAATTACATTAAGAGGGTTGTATATCTACGAGTTAAAGTTGTCAATTACGCGATAATAACCAGCAGTACAAGTTGCCCAATAATATTATGATGCCTATATGTATCCTGCAGTTAAAGTTACCAATTGTGCGATAATATCCATTTACGAGTTTCCTAATCATATTATGAGGGCTTTATATCTTAAAATTATTCCTGTTGGGATACTTCTTCCCGTGAGAAAACAACGTAAGTTTCCGTTTATATGGAAACCAGCTGAGTTACCCGGCGTTGCACGGTGAATATTTAGATTTAAAATGTATAGATCAGTATTTTTTTCAGCAAATTATTCAGTAAGTAGACAAAAGCTGTGATGCGAGAAATAAAAAATCATTTAATCAAACAAAGCTTTATTTGAAATTAGATCGTGTTTGAGCTTGTCTTGTTCTTTGAACCTGAAGTCGTACATCGTGTTGCTCCTCTGTTTCTTGCTCTCTGTACGTTATTTGCTTTATTTTT
>NW_013666540.1:372927-374805 GCF_000517525.1 Limulus polyphemus | reverse complement strand
GTGCAAAACGTGCTTATGTTTGTATGTTTATTACAATTAGAATTCATTCTTATACTTATTACTTATAACAGTATAAAAACGCATGTCTAATGCAGACCCGACTTTAGTGGGTGGGCGAGGTAGACAGCCATCTAAGGCAGCAAAATCAATTTCTTGTTGGTAGTTAAGCACAAAGCTACACAATGGGCTATTTGTACTGTGCCCACCACGCGTATTGAAACCCAGTTTCTAGTCATAAACGTCCGCAGACTTACCGCTTTGAGCAAAATCAATACAAGTTTTTAAATTAATTTTACTTCCAATAGAATCGACTATCTTAAGCTCACTTTACATCCTTCGCCTTGTCTTACTGACCAGGAAACTTTGTTCATACACACAGACACTGCAAAATAATCAATATAATTGCGAAATAAGTTTCTATAAATTTTAAAAAGCTAGGTCTTAAAGAAGCACCTCTCAACTTTGTTCGTTTTTTGTTTATTGAATTTCGCTCAAAGCTACGCGAGTACTATCTGCGCTAGTCGTCCCAAATTTTGAAGTGATAGACTAGAGGGAAGACAGATAGTCAATACCAGCCACCGCCATCGCTTGGGCTACTTTTGACTAAAATATGATGAGATTGACTGTCACATTATAAAGCCCCCATGGCTGAAAGGGATTCGAACCCGCGATTCCCAGATTGCGAGTCGATTGGGAGATGAGGAGAAATTAAGTTATTCTAAACGCCCCCTTTGGCTTTTATTTTTATTTTTCACCAGTTTTCTCCGCAATTCCTAATTTCGTTATGTAAATTTTCGCGGTTTTATATTCTTAAGCTTCAATTTACATCTAGCTCACTCAAATTCCTTCCTATTCACGGTTTCCAAAATTCCAACTTCAGCGTAGTCGCGATTCGCGGTAGCTGAGTGACGTCAATAAAGTAACATGTCATAACACTCATTTAACCAATGCAAAGAAAATAATAAAGTTGAAATATTACAAAAATAAATAGAAATTATACTCAAATATGAATGTTAAGACTTGCCCCCCCCCCTCTCCATTTTTCAATTCCTGGATACGCCAGTGTTAGTAAGTCCCCCAGTGGGACAGCGGTAAGTCTATGGATATACACTGCTAAAACCAGGGGTTGGATTACCATCGGTAAACACAGCATGTATATCGATGTGACTTTGCTATAAAAGTACACACACGCATAGGCCTAGAAAAGTAAAAGGTTACTAGCATTTGCGGCGACATTTAGTTCATTTTAGTACTAGAAATAAACGACTTTAAAACAACAAAATCTTGCCTTTGAAATTCATATGCATGCTGTGTTGTAGCCTACAGAATGCATAATTCTTCTCGTGATTCATGGCATGCGCACGTTTTACTGACATCACAACCAGTACACATTGCAACGTTAAGCGTTACTTATGTGACGTCATTTTAGCGTCTACTGATTGACTGACAGACAACACACTACTGTTATAGCAGTGCGACTGATTAAAACAGGTGACCCCTCCAAACGGCTTTCGGCTACCTTTTGAAGAAATTATCATCACACAACAGTTGAATAACAAAAAAAAAAAACTTAAAATAGCATGAGGTTCTGAAAACCTTATTTATACACACATATTCGCTTTTTTTTTTAACTTTCAGTTCGATATGGTAAAGCCTGTTTAAAGACGTTTCGGAAACTTGAAGTGTTTGCAAACATAGAGATTAATCATTTGCAAGAACAAATACAATATTCTGGTCACACAGTAGCCACATGAGGACATCACCAATATCTAAACAAGGGATAAAGAATTTCTATATCTTATGAGTACATCATTGAATACAGAATTATTTTTTATACCAAATAACATTAAAAACAAAGTTATATGAATGTATATTTAA
>NW_013666540.1:338554-372316 GCF_000517525.1 Limulus polyphemus | reverse complement strand
AGAAAGTAAACCTACAGACATCGGTCTTGTTTAACAAAATCTGCCTACAAGAAAATCTGTCACCAAAGTATACCAACAATTTATCTTCTTAAACCATGTATGAACTTCTCTATTATATCTATGCAGTATCTATTCTTATTAAATGTAAAACACATTCAAATGTTTTTAAACATTAACACTATGGTTATACGCTACTAATTTGAAAAGGAAGCTTTATAGTATGTAAGGATACTACGTGTTTTCTACCCCCTAACTTAATATGGATTTTGCAATATTAACTAAAGAACGTAGGTCAAGGAAGTGCCTAAGTTCATTTTGCCCTAAATAACTATTGTTTGCAGTCATTCACCTATAGTGCCCGGCATGGCCAGGTGGATAAGGCGCTCGACTCGCAATCTGAGGGTCGCGGGTTCGAATCCCCGTCCCACCAAACATGCTCGCCCTTTCAGCCGTGATGGCGTTATATTGTGACGGTCAATCCCACTATTCGTTGGTAAAAGAGTAGCCCAAGAGTTGGCGGTGGGTGGTGATGACTAGCTGCCTTCCCTCTAGTCTTACACAGCTAAATTAGGGACGGCTAGCGCAGATAGCCCTCGTGTAGCTTTGCGCGAAATTAAAAAACAAACAAACATTCACATATAATCTCACGCACGCCCTATCGTGGGAAGGATTTCTATAAAGTTGAACATATTAGATGAAAGTAAATATGAATATTTTGCACTGTAAGATAAGGTGAAATCTTGAAGATATACATCTTTCGCCTTATTTTTCAGTAGAAATAACCAAGAGGAAGAATTAATTACTGAAGGTATGTAGCTGTCAGAAAGAGTTCTTGGGCCGTGGAGGAGTCCTTTCTTAGATTATGGGTTTTTCTTATGCTACAAAGGTCCATGACTTCTTTCTTGTTGCAGCCTCGAAATCGGGAACAACTACTGAAATTTGGTGCATCCAATATGGTTAATTGGATTCTCCCCTTGAGGATAAACTTCATTGCACAGGAAACTTGGACAGCTGAGAGTCATTGCAGTGAGATGCAGTCTGGTGAGTCTTAACTGGTTAAAGTGGTCTCTACAGGACTCCCAGGCATTCACAGACCAAAGTATTTCAATCCTAGTTCTGGTTGAGATCAGCCAAAAGAGCTTTTAATGCTGCTTGTGAATGATTTATGAGCAGTTTTACCAGCAGGTGAGACAACAGTCTCCAACTGATGAAGATAGTGAACCATGTGGCAGCCATGAATCTCTCCATAATTAAAGGAATCTTGCCAGGGTGACTGCTGGTGATGGAAAAACCAGGAGTTGCGCAGAGCCAATCGACGAGCTACCTACAGTAACTTGCCATGCTGCCACCTAAAGGAAGGGTCCTAATGCTTGTTCAAGTGTAAGGGTCGCATAATATGCCCACTTCACCATACCATTAATGCTTAAGGCATCTCAGACTGGTATTGGATGAGAGTCCATGAGTAAGAGATCTATGTCACAACTACACGTCCCTATGATCGTGGCTAATCAGATCTCTTCCTTGATATTTAAAGGTGTGGCTAAAAAGGTGCTAGATCATTCACTAAAGTGTTTCAAGCAGATCACTGATTGGTATTACTGGACCTAAGAACAGGTGATACAATGTTTGGTCTCAGGTTGGATGGTCCAGCCCTTGATTATATTGAGCACCTATTGGACTGGAATATAGTTGTAACTGTATTGTGCAGTTGTTTTGACCTAGTGGAGGACTGATCTGTTCATGGGATCATGTTCAAGAGAGATCCCACCAATAGCTTGTATGAACAATCTGTGCTGTTTGAATTAGAAGGCATACCTGGCAACGGTTTTGGCAAATCAGCAGCTAACACACCCCAGCACTGTGACACAACCCAAGTAGCTTCCCCGGTCCTCGCAGGATGGTTGTACCACAGTCAATGCCGATTATGTCTCTGCCCAGATGCTACACTGAAAGGGAGGACCAAATAATATTTTTGGCTGTGAGTAGCTATATCACCTTAAACTAGACTGTTATACTTTTACAAACAGCAAAGTAGGCAGGGGTACCAATTTCATCCACCTATACAACAGATGCAGGAAGTTTAAAAGTGAGTTTTAATTGCTATTTCAACTCCAGAAAACTAATTGGTTTTGGCCACTAACTTGGTGGAATACAGCACAATGGACATTTTGCACAAAGAGGTTTGTGGTCAGCCCAGCTCTTCCGAGACTGAGTGGCACTTGTTATGTGTCCATAAAGGTGCAGAGGTAAAAGACAAATTTCTTTATTCATAAAGGAAGTGCCAGGACACTGGTTGATCTTGATGTTCATAAGGCACTATGAACGAAGCTTACCAGTCAACAATGACTTCATTTTAGTTAATGTTGATAATCTGCCATGGCTGGAGAGACACATCTCCAACTATGTCTAAGTGATGTTAAGCACAGAATGAAAATAGTCATCTCCAGCCTTGGTTCTGGCATTGGTGTCCTAGGGATGGATGTACTGCAGAAATTGTCAGTCAGTTTTTGTCTGTAGAATAGGTGCACTTCATATCTGTGGGAAAGTCATCTGATGCCAGCCATATCAGGCCTAGAAATAATATCTCCATGTATACAAGCGGTGTTCCGTAATTTATTTCAAAAGTGGTTTAGAGAAGTGGTACCATTTGATATAGAAATACAGCCAATGCATGTTTTGTATACAGAAAGCAGGCAGCAATAGCTCAAACAGTGAGCTGGCTGAGAGGCAATAAATGATTGGTGTCATTTTGCAGTTATGAGCAATTGGCTGTCCAGCTTCCCACTAAATGGTTGTTGGCTCATTAAGCACAGAAGTCGAGGTAACTGAAACAAACAATATAACTAGTGTTATTTCAACTGTGCTACATCCAAATAAAGTACATGGTTGCCAACATATCTGAGGTTGCTAGTTAATGATTGTGCATGCAATAAGAATTTATCACAGTGGCAGAAGCTCAGTGACTTGTTGGTTGTACATGCCAAAGTATTTGTAGCCGACAGGATTGCACAAACGTAATACACCATCATTCAAATACAAATTACATATGTACAATAAAATAACTGCTGCACACAATTGCTGAAAGAATTAAGGATTTAGCTAATGCTGAGATAAAGTTGATGTTAAGAGACAGGATCATACAGTCTTCACAGAGTGCATGGTCATCTTCAGTAGTGATTGTAAGGAAGAAGAAGAGTATGCAAAGGTTCTGTGTTGACTTCAGAAGGATGATCACTGTGACTTGCATTGATGCCTTTCCACACCAGAGCCCTATTGATGTATTTGGTTCAACACTTTAGACTTGGCATCTGTTACTAGCAAGTTGATCTGATTGAAGAAAGCAGACCTAACACTACTTTTAGCACTCGAAGTTCTCTGTACAAGTTTCGCATCACCCAATTCAGCCTGTGTATCATGCTTGCAAATTTCCAGAGGCTAACAGAGCTTATATTTGTGGTATTTTCTGGCTTGTGGACTTCCCTCAGAATAATCAGTTAGTAACAGCTCATTGTAGGTTCAAGAATATAAAGTCATGGATAGTGTTACATTTTTCTTCCAGAACTCCAACTCAGTTTGTTTCCCAAAAAAAAGATGGTAAACAAATTCACGAGTCAAACATCTTTATTAAAGGTAAAACAAAACACAATGCAACATACAAGAGCAAGTGTTTATCATGGTGTGAACAGGCAAGAGAAGCATGGAGAAATTTAATAGTTTCTCTGACCAGTTCAGTGTGCTTCCCCTGTAAGCTATATTAAAAGTAACGTAAAATTTAAAAAGCAAAAACATAAAGATCCAGATGCCTAACTATAAGTTAAACAAAAGAAACTCCAACTTCCTCGAAGGTCAGGGTCTGTTCTAATCCAAAGTTAAACTGAAACAAAAGCAAACGTTAAAGCAAAAAAAGGGTTAAAGTTAAAATTACTAATACTGCTAAAAGTTAAGTTGGTCCTAAAAGTTCTAAGAGTCTTCAAAAGTTCTGATTACTGGAACAAACCTGGATTTTTCTATAAAAGTCCATTATCATTACACAAAGCTAAGCTTGTTTATGACTCCACATTGTGCATTCCACCTTCATTCATTTGGAGGTGAGTAAAAAGGGCATGGCAGGCCCTAGCCATTATCCGATTCATAAAACAAAAGACAACTATCTATCTCACATCATTATGAGTAATCTTTCCTGTAAAAAACACCATAATTACCAATCGGTGAATTCACATGTCATTTACACTGGAGAAGTGGGAATTGAATAATTTCATGAGCAACTCTTTGTTTCCAAGCTATACAGAAGCAAAGTACAGTATCTTAACTAAGTGGGTTGAGGAGGTGATGTGTGGTACAGATCCATACTATACACTGAAGGGTCTGCAGTGGAAAAGAAGCTTGGTTTATGTTGATAATGCATTGATGTTTGGTCACATATGTAAGTCTGCTGATGGAAATCAAAGCACGGTACTTCCGCAGATAAATAAATCAGGCTTGTTTGCAGTTATGTGCATGCAGGTGGGACTTCTTGGTCACACTTTGAGTGGAGATGTAGTCTCGAGTTAGCAAACATTGCAGTGGGGAGACTGGCCTCATCCCATGATCAAACAAGAAGTATGCAATTTTCTTGGTTTTATTATACATTACTGACATTATGTGGCCAACTTCTCCAAGACTGTGCATCATTATATGCTCTCATTAAAGCTGGTGCAGATCTTAGATGGTCTAAGTAGTGTGATAAAATATTCCTGTATTTGCTTGCTTCAGTTGAAGCTCCAGTGTTGACATATCCATGACAAGACTGTTAGTTTTTGTTGGATACCAATCTCAGCAGTAGTGGAATTGAGACAGTATTAGTACAATTGCGGGGTGGAGTGGTATGTATAAACATGTATGCTAGTCATACATGCATGGCTTCTGAACAATGAATGCAGATACTACATAAAAAAGAAAGAACTTTATGGTGGAGGATTTATCATTTGGATGGACCATGTGTTGCTTGGAGTGGCTTATGAATTTTTAAAATATGGAAAGGATGATTGCACATTGGATCACAGCATTGCAGGAATATGAATTTGTGGTAATGCATCATCTGGGCCTACATCATGGAAATGACAATGGATTGTCTCACCTCACTGTGAGACTCTGTTCTTTCATTACATGCTCTGACCCTGGACATTGTGGGAGTTAAAGCCATATCTGCCATAGCAACATCAAACCATATGGTAAGAGATTCCACTAATGTTTAGATACCACAATGAAAGCTTCATGAGCTCCAGGAAGGGTAACTAAAGGATTCTGATATATTGTGACAACTCCTTGATGTGCAGCAAGGTGAAGCATGACCAACACAGACTGAGGAATATAGCCCAGGCATACATAACCTATGGCACTTGTATGAACAGCTACGAGTGCAAGAAGGTGTACTGTACCTTTGTTATAAACCATTGAGATATGGATCTCAATCTGTGTTGCAGCTAGTGGTCCCCAAATATCTTCAGGAAATTCTTCAATTTTGGCATAATGCAAAGACTGGGGAGCACCATGGTATTATACACATTTTTGCTAACATGTTGCAATGGTTTTACTGGCCACATTCAAGTCGAGATTTTAAGCAGAAGTGTAAATATTGTCTCATTTGTACTAAGAGGAAAAGCCAGCCTAAACAGAGTAAACTCTTAACAGAGAATTACAGGTTCTTCTTTTTAGGGAATACCCGTGGGTATTACTGATCATCTTCCAGAAATTGAATGAGATAGTCAGTATGAGCTGGTCATTATTAATTACTTCACTAAGTGGGCTGGGGCTTATTCATCAGAAAATGCTTCAGAACAGTCTGTACCAATGTTGTGGTGGAACACTGGATAGCCCAATTTGGGTCTAGAAGTATTTCACACAGATCAGGAAGCTACCTTCAATAGCCAACTATTTTTTACCTTATGTAAAGTGTTGGTTGTGGTAAATATGTGCACTTTGTCTTATCACCCACAGTCTGATGGTTCAGCAGATAGGTTAATATAAACTATCAAGCATATGCACGTGAAGTTTAAGAATCGCGAATGAGAGAAACACTTGCTATATGTCATGAAGGTATATCATACTACAGAACAGAGGTTGACTGGTTGTTCACCAAACATGTCCTGTGGATACGATGTATAATCCACCCCTATGGAAAATGTATCACAGGTCTGCAAATACATTTGAAGTGGGTAAGGTTTATGTTCTTTGATGTTCACGAGCTGTGAACCAACATCTAGGAAAGTCTGTTCATATGGCTGAAGAGATGTTACAATATGACAGTTAAAGGACAGATATTCCAGCAAGGAGATTGAATATGGCTTTTGTATATGCCAGTGGCATGGAAGCAACTTGATTGTAGCTGGACAGGTTCTTATTTCGTCCTTGGTTATATAAATCTGATTACATATGAGTTACAGTGGTTGTAAGGAGCAAGTAAATTCATTAAATACGTTGGCAAGCTAGGACTGCATGTTGCTGATGAACTTTTCATGCACTGTCTAAACCAAACATCAGAGGTCGAGACTGATGATTCGGAGGATGATGAGAGTACTATTTCGTATCATCTCGACTCATATGATGAGGAGAAAGATGCTAAAGTACTTAGAGATGAGTGAGATGAGAAATTTCATGGAGAATAACCACAAGATAACTCTAATGGGTGGCTAAGACACTGGCAATGATATTTTTGATAATTAGTGCTAAGATTAGCAGTGATGCCAGCAGATAGGATAGTCACTGATTGTAAGATCACTGATTGAAAAGAAGTGGTATTGCTCGCATTATGAGCTATCAAGTGGTGTTCACAATGAAATCTATGTACTACACTGTGTAACTGCCGACTGATTATAGAGCATCATATGTGTAGACACCTCTACCAACACCATTATATCCCCAAATCAAAAAAGGAATTAAATTTCAAATCGAAAACATCAAAGCCACAGGAAAATCAAGATCCATCAGTCCTGGTAAGTACATTTTGACCTCCAAACCCATGTTGTCCACAGCAACATCCTTGAAAAACATCAGTGTGTGGGCTTGAACATCTTTAGCTGCAGCTCAACCACTATTCAAGAAGTATCACACCTGCTTCAAGCAATCACCAAGACAAAAACCCCAACAGGCATCACCAAACTAACCCCATTATTAAAGCACCACTGCCAGGAGCAGGCTGTTAAGTAGACTGAAGCATGGCTATTATATAACTGAGAAGATGACTAGTTGCAGAAACAGGCAGACTGACTAATTCATCTTGAGAAAGAAGTGAGGCAGTTCTGAGGCTACAATTTCCCTTAAATTTTCGATGGAAATGACCAATAGTGACGTGAATAGTGCACGCCTCCTGTAAGTATAGCGTTATGGTTTCGTGTATATAATATTATATTTTCTCAGTCTGAAACACTTCTATTGTTCTTCACAGATTTCCACCAACCTCCAGCACATATTACTGAGAGTTCTCATATCCCCGGTAATGAAGATGTCCTAAGTGAATACATTCATTTTGATTGTTTTGTGTATCAAAGAAAGACTGTTTCACACTGTCATACACTGTGTTCAGTATCTTTCATTTTTCACAACTCGGTCAAAGCCCAAGAAAATAGTTTAAGTTTACATAACATATTCTGTCGATCTCCTGTTATTCTGCTGAATCTACCCGATTACTCTTCAGCGACGTCATAAGTAAAAGATAATACCTCAATATTTCATACATATATATACATTTATATATATAAAGAAAATAGAAGTAAAATTTCTCAATAAACAAGAAATACTTTCAAATCTAAGTTACTGTCTTTTTCACTGTCAATTTGGTATTGCTTTCTTTCTTCATTTACTGCTTTTTTATCATATATTATTAAATTCATAAAACCTCAGTATAAATTTTGTTTTTCTGATAATCACTAATGGTCGACTAATATTTAAAATTTCCACAAACATTTTTTATCATAACATCAATAGATTCAAAACGTACTTGTTACACCTTAATGCGCTATATGGGATTCTAAGTCTCTAAAAGATGTTCACAAAGTGTGAAAATTTATCAGATCTAGAGAACAAGCAACCTGAGATTACGACAGACACTGAGAAGCGTTTCTACCAATGCTCTGCACAAAACAGACTTCCCATTCGACAATCCCCTGAGCAGGATAAAAAGCGTATTTAGTATTCTAGTATATTTGTGAATGTCGTGCGTTCAGCTCTTCGCATTTCTTTCTCATAAACTAAAAAACGTAGTATTGTTTTATTTTAAAAAATACACATAAACATCAGAGAAGAGAAGAGTTTTCTTAGCTCTGTCGGTTCTCCACCGCATTCTTTCGAAAACTCTTGGTAAACTGGGCTTGAGATAGATGGCTTGGGGGTGGGAGGAGGGGTTAGACCCCACTGAAGAGCTCCGCCTCTGAGATATAATCTTTTAAGATTTTTAAATTCTCTACATCGTGATTCCCACTGAAATGGAAGTGATCTTTTTTTCTGCCTCCTTATAATCCACCAGTAAAAAATCCTGGAAACGCTACTGTTTCTTGGTTCATGAAGATAGTCAGTGAACTGTTATCACTTTGCTCTGCTCACAGCAAGAATAAAGCAACGGACGACACAGGAACATTTATACGGAAATGCTGCAAAGGTTCCTCTCTTCATTCTACACTGTAAACCTATTCTAAATGTTATACATGTTAGCCACTCAGTCGTTTTTTGTTGTTTTTTTAAAAACATGTGAAATAAAACACGTGAAAGAAAAACAACTACGCCATTCTCACATAACTGTTGGAAACCCAAAACATTTTGCTGATATTTCGTCATTTGTCCCATGTACGTGACAACTAGGTTACAAAACTAAATTATATTTGTTACATGACGATATGCACCATTGTTACATCCGGATAAAAAAAAAAACTTGCTTAACAGTAAAGATCAAATTTACCACAGGCATGTACACTCGTTACACACTTAATGCACATAAAGTGCTAAAGCGTGTGGCAACTACATCGGGGAAAAATCTAGTTCTAGTAATTATTTGACTCTCTAGAGGAAGTTGACTGCATGGTAAGCTGTAAGAAGTCCAGGTTAATCGGGAATGCGTTTTTTAATTACTTGTGTGTTTCAACAACTATCACAAATGTATAATTATGAAAGACAAAATGGATGTTCAAATATATAAATTCTTAATTTACTTGTTGTTTCTTCTTTTCTAGAAATACAGCTTCCAGTGAACCAAAAGCTGCTCCCCATGACATATTATTCCAAATGTAGTCTAATAGTTATTAGCTATTAAAAAAAAAATCTATCTATTATATACACGGTTGTTAACTATGTACAGTTTTGTTGTTTTTTAATCTGGCAAGTACAAACGTATTTTATATTGTGATCATTAGAGTTTATTACAATAACTTATTTATACATGACGACACGAACAAATGTCGGTTCTGAACTGGCCGGTTAGTGAATTTACTATATGGGATGTGGCTGAATGGAAGTAATGAAGTTTACTACGTCGGTCAAGTATAAAATCGCAATGAAACCGGGACAGATTTAAAATCAAAGTGTTTCCTCCTTTAAATTAAAATAATAATAATAATTCAAAACTCACTACGGACCCCCCCCCCCCCCGTGGCACAGCGGTATGTCTGCGGACTTACAACGCTAGAAACCGGGTTTCGATACTCGTGGTGGGCAGAGCACAGATAGCCCATTGTGTAGTTTTGTGCATAAATTCAAACAAACACATTACGGATCTCATATCCGGAGAGATCCGGCAGATATTAAGACCTGAAACTGATCAATGTATAGGTTTTGGTGAACAGTAACGTATTTTATATTGTAAATAACATACTTATATAGAACGACATGAACAAATGACTGATTAATTGGCTTAAATAATAATGATGATTACGTTATACTTTTGAATGTCCAAGACGATTCTTTACAACTCTGAGAGGATTTTTCTCTAAAGTCATATTTTACCATAAGGAAAAATATGATCTTATGAAGGACACTGCAAAAATGCCGAAACGTCATGTTGGAAGTTTAATCCTTTTAAAACAGACTGTCCTTCGGAAATACAGATTTTGTATCCTTACAACCAAGCAACGATGCTACTACTAATAATGGAAGAACGGAAATTATACGACGTAAAACGCTAAACTCCGGGGTTCGATTCCCGCAGTGGAAACAGCAGATAGCTCAATGTGGCTTTGCTCTTAAAAAAACAAACAAACTGATAATTATATATATATATATAGAGAGAGAGATACACAAAATATAAATCTTAACCAGAAATTTGTGTTCCATATTAGGTTGCGAAAAAACATTATTATGATATTTTCACGGACTATGTAACACTTAATTTCGGAATACAGCTGGAAATAAATTTGATCTAAATGTCTAATTGTTTCTTATTAAAACGTCTCCAAACTATCCAGTGACGTAGGAATAACTATTTTTGAATCATGTTTATTGCACTCCAGAAGAAAATCAGTTTATGAATAAACAATTGTGATATTAACATCACTGAAATATGTACAAATTGATGTAACCGACAAAGACACGTACAGAAATACATATTTCCATCACAACACAGCGTATATTAATATATATACATTACCAGTGCGGTCAATTTCAACTTCAACACAATTGGTTGGAGACCCCACATCTTTGAAAAGACATTTGTATAACATCCCTGGTTCTATAACACCTGGTCCGAAGGCAGTAGTGCTAGCTTTGGGGGCCGTCACCAATAACCTAGAAAAAATAAAATTTATATCCTTAAATAAAAGAACGTATGGTATAATAATTTATACTTAAAAAAATAAAAGATAAATTTTACTGAACAAAACATTATATATTCATACATACGCACACACACACATATATATACAAACAATAAGTCACCAATTAAAAACGTATTACATTTTGGTTTCTAAAAACATAACTTGAATACTTCTCAGTGCAAGGAATAACTACTATATCTTCTTCAATTATGAATGTTATTTTATTCAATTTATGTAGTATCAAGTTATCCTGACAGTCAGCAAATTAAAATAAACTTTGCGTTAATTTAAAAATATTAGCCTCATTGCGAGTATTAGAAACATGAATAAACTGTGAAAAGTATAATAGATAAAACTTTCAAATATAGATAGATGTGCATCGAATATGATGACTGTAGCACAAAAGTAGAAAAAAAAGAGCAGTATCATTAATATTAATATACATAACACGTTTTTCTAAAGTAATTAACAGGATACTGCGAACAAATTTGCGTACGTTGTATATGTATATATAAATAAGGCCCCTCAGTGGCACAGCGGTATGTCTGCGGACTTACAACGCTAGAAACCGGTTTTCGATATCCGTTGTGGGCAGAGCACAGATAGCCCATTGTGTAGCTTTGTGCATAACTACAAACAAACAAAATATAAATGAGTTATACGCCATTTTCAAAAGTAGTTGGTCACATAGGTGAAGGATATCGAGTAATGTTTTTTTTTATTCTTGGAGGGTGGGGGCAGTCCTTACCTTTAAAATAACAAAAATACTTGAAAATCCACATGCTTTTGAATAGTACAAACTTTTATTTTTGAGATTGTAGGTAAATTAAACAGTTCTTTTTCCACAACAAAAGAAACTTACACAACGAGATTGAATCGGACTAGTTTTCAGTTTCATCACTTATTCTTTAAACATTTATTTTTCATAATTTTTTGGGGCATGGTGCTTAGGGCGCTCATTGGGTCGCGGTTTCAAATCCCGCCACCAAACATACTCGCCCTTTCAGCCGTAGGGGCGTTATATTGTGACGGTCAATCCGACTTTTCGGTCCCTCGGTGGGTCAGTGGTAAGTCCACGAGCTTACAACGCTTAAATTCGGGGTTCGATTCCCGCGGTGGAAACAGTCGGTAGCTATATGTGGCTTTGTTCTAAAACACACCAATTTTGCGTTCCTGAAAGAGTAGCTCAAGAATTGACGGTGAATGGTGTTATCTAGATGCCTTCCCACTAGTCTATCACTTCTAACTTAGGGACGGATATCCACTAAGTAGTTTTGCGCTAATTTCAACAAACATCAATTGCAAGTTACTGAGTCTCTTCTTGTTATCTACCCTTTAAAAACACATCATAAAATGCCACTAATTACTTTTCATTTGACTTTTGTCAATTCCTTTCAATATCTTTTAAATGCTTCTTGAAAATCTGACGTTAGAGATCACTATACACAAACAATAGCGATCACAACCTCCTACCTAAATGTTTTCAATGTGTATAATATAAATACATTTATATAGCAGTCTATGTAAACATTTCACCAGTAAAACACCAAATCCTGAAAATCGCACAGAATATATTTGCTTTAATGTTAAGTACAATTGTAATACTTACATTTTACCGTCGCTATTTTGATGAAAAGCTACAGAATATCCGAAATAGCTACTTTGCCAATCTCTTCCTGAGCTCTTATAAACAAGTGGGAAGTTGATGTCTATGTTAAAACCAAACACTTTGGAAATGTAGAATATGAGAAAAACACTAAACAAATACATCCCCGGTGAAGTTCAGTTCTAACGTAATATTAGGCTTAGCTGTCACAACTCAAACAACGAATTTTCTGATGAAAACACAAGAAGGCACAACCGTGTAATAGTTTTACACACCTGCAGCTTTACTTTCACATGACCCAGTGATACATTGGTAGGTTAGATTTTAAGATTTCGGAAAGTTTAAACAATTTCTGTGACATAGAAAACAAGCTAGTTAATGTAGCTTAATATACTTAAAAAAAATAAGGTATGAAATAAAACTTTCCGTATTGTGATAACGAGCTATTGTGTTTTCTTATTATATATATATCTGACTTATGCTTGGAAAGAAACCTTTAAAAGGAAATGGAAGGGAAGTGAGTTTCCGGAAGTGACATCACTAGAAATGATAAATAATGAAAGCTTTCATGTCGCATATACAAATATTTACCGCTTATGTTAATTAATTTGTTTGCCGTTTGTCTTATTTTACATCGACATTCAAATTATATTATTTACACAACAGTCTACATACAATTTTATCAATCAGTTTACCCATAGCATGATGATGAAAGTTCACAGATTACCACCCGGATGGGAAGTCGTGTACATTGCGGAAATTTATCGAGTCATGAACTATGGCATATTTAATAAAACAACAAGTCCTGACGCATAAGCAGAAATATCATAAATAGTATTTCGTAAACAATATGAAATATTCGTTTTACATTTGTCTAGCTTCAGTAAGTATGAATATATAATACGTTAATGAGTTAAAGACATTTGATCCACACAAAAATGTAAACATACCAGAAAATTCGTAAAAGGTGACGCCAGCGTATATATATATACTCGCCAACGTTTTTACTTTAAAAATAGGACAATCGAAAAGCTGTTCCAGTCCTTCAGTAAAAATTTTGCTTTTTTATTTGTTTTTAGTATGGTTTGTTTGTTTGAAGTTAAGCTCAAAGCTGCTTAATGGGCTATCTGTGCTCTGCCCAACACGAGTATCGAAAGCCGGTTTCTAGCGTTGTAAGTCCACAGACACACCTCTGTGCCACGGGGGGGGTGGGGGTAGTTTGGAAAATATGCATTCATTATTTTGTGTACAGTAAACACGTGATTCAAAACACAGTAATTCTTTTTTATCCAAACATCACATGTTGCTGTACTGTTTAATTCAATAGTCACTATTATCTACAGTAATTTTGAGTTTACCCACAGTTTAATTCGAATTGTTTCCCCAAAATGTTCAGGCAGTTACTAAAAATATATAGTTTTCGAAATAGTATATTTGTTAATTTTCACCAAGAAAAATCAGAAAAAATATTCAAAATATATCATCAGACAATGCAAAAACTTATAACAAATTAATTACTAGTATGTAGCATAGTTGTTTAAGCGAATGTCATTCATCGGTAATAACTACTCGGTGGAAGATTCAGTAGAAAGCAGAAGGGTTAACCATATAAAAAGTGAAACACTGGAGACATAGACGAGTAGAGATTCTACACCGAGCAATCTTTCCAGTAAGTGAAAAATTCTAAAACAATTTATGTTAATTTTAAGCAGAACATAAAAAATAAATCCGTTTTTAAAAGTAAATTTACCTTTTTTGCATATTTTGTAAACACTTGCACAATTTACTATATCCGTTTGAAGATAAAAAAAAAGCATTTTCGACCTAACCATCTGCCCAGAAATATATAGGAACTCAACGAAGAGTTTTCGCATGAAATTAGTTGATTCCTCAAGTGAGAATATTTCCACTTTTCAATTTCAAAGTTGTCTATCTGTATTTTCACCGTTGGTAAACACCAGGATTTGTTTGTTTGTTTTGAATTTCGCGCAAAACTAAACGAGTGCTGTCTCCGCTTGCCGTCCCTAATTTAGCAGTGTAAGACTAGAGAGAAGGCAGCTAGTCATCACCACCCTCCGCCAACTCTTTTTACCAATGGGATTGACCGTCCCATTATAATGCCCCCACGGCTGAAAGAGCGAGCATGTTTGGTGGGACGGGGATTCGAACCCGCGACCCGCAGATTGTGAGTCGAGCTCCCTAACCACCTGGCCATGCTAGGCCGGTAAACACCAGACAAAGGAACTATTATCTATGAGTAAAAACATACAGTGAACCTATCATTGTCTCAACAAAATATATTTTATTTCTCGAAACAACCCACAAATATTTGCGTTATTTTATAACTACGTACTTTGACCACATTTCCAGTAAAAGTAAATCTTTATGTCCCCCTCCAATAGCTTAGTCTGCTCAGCGGCAAGTCGGATGGCTTACACCCCTAAAAACGGGGTGGGAACGGCACAGATAGCCCATTTGCGTAGTTCTGTGCTTAACAACAAACAAAACCATTCTCATGTCCTAGATTAGCTACTGATCCTGTCTAGACATTCCTAAACTAGATAGGAGTCCTTGACAGTATCCAAGCCTATCCAGCAACTTTTAATCGTCAGCTACTTTGACACTACTAACCCTGGCTCTGTCGATTCGAAATTTGTAAAGATTCCTCAGTGCATTTTTTTTTATAAAAAGCAATTAGAAATAATTCCCTTTCTCCAATACTTCAATTTCTTCTTTTTATGTTCATTTGTTTTTAGCGCAAGTCTACACACTAAGCTATTTGCCCTCTGTCCACCACGGGGAATCGAAACTCAGATTTTAGCGTTGTAAGTTCATAAACTTAACGCTGACCAACCGGATGACTATGCTTATGTGTTTGTACATCCTTCTGAGCATTTCAAATAAGGTCTTTGTTTTAATTCTGATAACACCGTTCGTAGTTTTACTGTGTTTGCAATCATTGACATACAATAAAATAATTTTGTTAGAATACAAAACTTGAAACAAGCCGACGTTTTTATTTTTAATCAGAAGATTTGTTTCATGTATTTAACAAATTTTAATCTTGTTTTATATTAATTTATATTTGTGTTTGTGTTTTCCTTTGTCCAACGTAGTTCTACTTAGTTGACCTATTTATATGCTTCTTGATCTAGTGTAATGTCTCCATAAATTTGACAATTGTGACATCTTCTCTGATTATATTTCAATATACAGACAAATTCATAATGTTGGTTACTTAAGAATCTTTACAGGACACCCAAGGCTTTCTTCAATCCAGAACCATTACTTGGCAACTCTCTTGTCTGTTTGTAATTAAACACAAAGCTACACAATGGTCTCTCTGTGCTCTGCCCACCATGGGTATCGAAACCCGGATTCTAGCCTTGTAAGTCTGCAGACATGCCGCTGTGCCACTGAGGACAGCAACTCTCTTGCTATCTCACTGTACAGTTATATTATTTTTACTCATTGCAAGTTTGTTTCGATTCTGACTATGTTTCAGTGGCATGAATATCTTAATGGTTAACGATATCAAGTGTTTGGGTATGATGTTTGACTAGTGTTGGAGTGGAAAAAATCCATACTTCTTTGGTATCTGATTATCTTAAGCAGCAGTTTTCAATCTATGATCTGCGGTAAATCTTCAGGTGGTCTGGGGGAAAGGTTTTGTAGTTATTGAAAGGAAGCGGCAGCGTAATGTATAGATCCCATTATGGTCCACTTAGATTGATAAAACAAGTCAGGCAGTCTAAAAACAAAAACGTTTGAGAACCACTAGTCTTAAGCACTTAAACTTATCAGAGATGTTTCATACATGTCTTGAAGCAGATTATCATGTTCTCTTGTTATTACAGTACTTTTAAATTTATTTGTAACTGAACTTGTTCACCAAGCAAGCTTGATATTTTGAGGGCCAAGTTTCATATCTTTCTGCTGTTACATAACATTTTCATTTATTTAGAACTGGACCATGCTTCTCTATGCTATGTGATTCTATCCCTGAATGTGTTCTGTATAAGCTTGATTTCATTCAGTACTCCACTTTATTCATCTGTTTTAGAACCATGTTTGTGCAGACAGAATTTCATTGGTCAATATGAACATACTGAGAAATTCTTCAGTCTTTTATTAATGGCATTCATTCACTTTCTTGGCCACTCCAGGTAGGATACAGTTATTCAGTGGTAGTTTCTAAGATTTTTATTTGAATTCACTAGGATTTGCTATCCTTTCTACAACTTCTGTCAAAACCACGGATTATTTGAAGTTTTCTTCCTCCTTAAGTATTTTATTTCCATTGTTTCAGTACATGGTACAGTTAAAATGTATGAAAAGACAGATTGTAAGTGTATAGCTAGAGGCAGGAAATAACACCCATGTAGTATTACTTTGTAGTTGCCTTTAGCTGTGCTGAATTGCATCTAAAATTAAAGTAAATGTTAATATCATTGAATATCCATCGACAGAAAATTGAGATTAGTACCTGTGCAGTTGCTGAACTAAGTTGGTTACTTGTGTAGGAACCAGTCAGCTGTCTCACCCTTCCGCGTTTCTTTCCTTCTGGACCCAATCTCTGATTGCATAATAAACACATGGAAGCAAAGAATGTGGCTTAGTTTCATGGTAACTGTGAGCTGTTGTCAAGGCATTTATAACAGAGAAGAGCACAGTTGGATACAGGTCAAGTGAAAGAGCTAATGAAGCCTGGTGACAATGATAAACGTGAGAAAATGTAAAGCCTGTAGAAATGCCATTTGGTTATGGCAATAATTTAGCACTCTTTTCACAAGGGAAATTTTAGAGCAGAGTATTTTTGTAACAGAGCCATTAAAGCTTCAATCTCCACTTTTACCCAAAATTCTGGCCAACCAAGCAATATTTTTATTTATATTTATTTAGTTTTTCTAAGCATTTAATCTTTGGGAATGTTCCTGAGAATCCTGCCATTTCAAAAACACAGGGAACCAGTCTCATCTTCTCCTTGACAGAACTCATGGATAAAGATACATTGCTAGATAATGCATCCAAAATAAGGGAGCTGGCCTAGGATAGAAAAGGAGTGACCCCGAAGTCCACGGAGCTACTATAACCAACTGTTGACCACTAAACTATCAGGAGAGAGTCCAGATCTTGGGCAGCAAAGCAGACATTAAAGTTCAGCCTACCCAATGATCAGCTAATGATTAAATCAGAAATAATCTCAACATCAGTTAAGCCAGGACTGTTAAGAATCCAAAGAAAGGTCATTAAATGTCCCATCAGGGGTTGTACTGTAGAAAAACACTGTCAACATCTAAAGTGGATGCACCTCTGATGGGACCACCATATAACTTGGCCCAAAGCATCCTTTCCAGAGCTGAAGTCTTTGTGGAGATTTTTTATACATCGGGAAGGTTTACTGAAATCTAAAACCTCAGGGGCACCAGCTATTTCCATTCAATCAAACAAAGTATATCTGCATAACACACTTTTCCTCTCTTCTTTACCTTCGGACTTTCATGTATTGGTAAAGGAACAGATGTAACTTGCTTCACAAAAACATTTACATAAGAGTAGATAGAAAGAATATGAAATATAAGAACAAACCCTTTAAAAACGATAAACAAAATACAAAAAAAAAACACCAAAAGTCAACAAAATCTGAAACCCTTTACATAAAAGCAAATTAAAGTATCACAATAATAAAATCCTTCAACAGGTAATCTTCTTTATGGTTGTCTAACTGGCTAATTGCTCTGGTCAATGTCATTTTAGAACTAGTATAGCAACTGAAGCATTATATGTTCTTTTGTTTCAGTCAAGTATATAGATGGCAGTTCCAGTTTCTCCAATCACAGAGTTTGGGTCCTAGACCATTTGACAGGTAGCAGCACAGTAACCAGTGTCGATTGCCACACTTTGATTCACCATGTTTGTTCCCACTTATCGTATCCACATTATGTAATATTTAAATTGTTTTGAAATTTTTGTACATATTAATTATATATTCTTAATTAGCAAACCCGTGAGCCTATGGCCCACATTTACAGAACCGTTATAATGTAAAATTAATTTGTTTATCCAAGCTACGAACGTTAATTAGTAGTCCTGCTATTTTATGTTTTCTAATATAAATCAATGCTAAATTTGTGGTCTGCTTTCAGATAATCCCCATAAAAGTGTTTTCGCAAAATACCAAGGTTCCCTAAGGGATTGAGTGAAAAGTTTTACCTTTGCGAAAGCATTGGAGCAAAGACAATTCGTTTGGCATCACTTAGCAAACTCATGGGTCTATGGCCCACATTTACAGGGCTGCTATATGATACAAATGTAATGCTTGAACTACTACATTTACGTGCTCTAATATAAATCAATGCCAAATTTGAGGTTAATTTTCAGGGAATCCCCGTGCTTTAGGGAAATCCCCGGGACCGAAATGATTCGTTTGGTACCATTTAGAAGTCAGTAAGACCAGCGGTGTAGGAAGTTATTTGACACACAGACACTGAATCTTATCATATATATATATGAAGTTGTTCAAAGCAGCTACTAAGTTTCTCTCGCTTTAGTTACTCAGAAAACTGGGTCATTCAACTGGAGTGTCACATGCACCATCTCCTGGGAAAGATTGCTGTAATTTAGAACATAATGTACAGAAATTGACAGTGTTCTTTTCCACTGGCAAGTCAGGTGATGCCTCAGACATATATCATCTCTTCTTGTAAAGTGGAATCACCATCAGTTGTGCCAGTAGCACCTTCATCATGAGAATGGCATTGTAGTTATTAGTATATAATGTCATGTTTTTCAGTCTGAAGCAAGATTTTAGAAAGAACAGTATGACTCTGAAGATTGATCTACAAATATTTATAACATCTAGAACCCTTCAGTAAAAGGCCTACTCTGCACACTTATCTTTTAATTTTGATTGTCTGTGTTTTGGAAATAACTCTGTTTAACTTGTGTTCAGTCTAGTTACTTGTGTCAAACTCAGTTGATGTTAAAATATTTAAAATTTTTGCTCTGCAATACATTTTCTGATGTGTCACAGCGGTATTTATGCGGACTTACAACACTAGAATCCGGGTTTTGATACCTGTAGTGGGCAGAGCACAAATAGCCCATTGTGTAGCTTTGTGCTTAACTACAAACAAACAAACAATTCCTATCTCATTATTTGATGAAAAATGAGTAAACATGAGAATAGCACAGCATTCTTATAAGTTCTTTTATTTCCTGAACTTGGATTCGAAACCAAAATCTCTCACACACCAGGCAACTACTATACCAACTGCTAGTAAGGCCTTTTTTTAAAGAATTCTACCATCATATTCCTTCCTTCTTACAAACAAGGTCCGTTTTTTTGTCATATTTCAGGGTTGTGAGACGACCATTATTTAGACATAATTTTTTCTTGTGGTAATTTGAATTTTTGGATCTCCTGTGTGCATGATTTTAACCTGGGACCACTCACACAACAACCAGCTACTCTACAAACTAAGCTAAAGGGATAACCTAAGAGCTCTATCTTATAAACCATTTTTAATAATTCAAACTACCATAATATCTCGAGCATATATACTGTATGTATACTGAAAAAGATCATTTGCTCGAAACGTCGCCAAGAAAATAATTTACAACCATAGTTTTTAAAGGTTATTTATCTTCAAAAGTCTACTTAAATAACAAGAGATTTGCATAAGATATTGATTACAAAATAATACCAAATCTTTTATAAACCGAATCAATGTAAAATGAAATAATGAGACTGAGCAAAATGGTATGGACCATTGCTCTGACTGGATACCTTAAGGAGTTAAGTCTTTTCCTCGTCCTAATTAAATCAACTCAAATGATTTTTTAAAGTATACCTACCAAACGTAATGTCCCTTGGCATGCATGAAACCTCAGATTTACCAAAGACGACCACTGCTATCCATGTGGCTAGTCAATCTCGTTACAACATAAGTATGGCGTAACCTTTAGATATCATCTGAACAACTGTTGAAAAACTCTGCTGGCTACATCTTTACACAATGTGTGGTATTGAGCAATATTATTTCTTGACAAAAGAGGTATTATCCACTTCGAGAACAACAAAGGAAAAATACAGCTTAGAATGAAAACAACTTAATGACTTTCTCGATATCGTGTTACGTAATATCTGCAAATATTACAGAACAAAAAATAAATTTGATTCAGAAAATGTACTTTAATATTACAAAAATATAGAAACGCGTGGCATATTCATATACCAAACACACAGGCCATGAACAAGGCTATTGATATAAATTATATCCCAACAATCTAGACTATTCCAATAAAAAAGTTTGTTTGTTTGTAGTTTAAGTACAAAGCTAAACAATAGACTATCTGTGCTCTGCCCACCACAGGTATCGAAACCCGGTTTTCTAGCGTTGTAAGTCCGCAGATATAATATGGGAAAAAATTAAATACGGCATAACAACATACTGTATCTTTATATTATTTCACTACATGACAAGGTCAATTAAGGCAATAGTAGTTTTTTTGTTTTTGTTGTTTTGCACCCCAATGGCACAGCGGAAATAGCAGGGTTAGAGGTTTCGATATTAAGTTATTTCTGTAGGAAGAGTATATTGTTAATAGATTCGGGAGTTACAATAATATTACAACTATACTGATATTGACGGAAAGCTAGGCTTCTTGGGCAGTGACTTATAGGAAACAAATGATATTACATATCTCTGAAACATTTGCAGTTTATGTGATATTTATCACATATGGTAGGCCTATCAGTTTTCAATGCATTTTCAGCTTTCAGCATTAAAACCATAACTAATAACTGGTAGTCAGATATACAAAGGCTTGTATATACTTCCTTTATCCCCCCCCCCATTATAAATATATGCAAAATGTAATTCAACATAATCCAGTTCCTTGTAGGTAACCTCCCCCCCCCAAATACTTTTGATAACCCTCGTCAGATTTTGAATTTCTTTAGTATTGTTACGCCTCTGATCGTTTGTCAATTTTCCGCAGAAATTCTTTCCGAGAAACCTCAGCGATACAAATCCTTTCTTAAATAAAACTAGTTTATTCTTTCTCAATTCAACTTTACAATACACTAAATATCCACAGTCACTTTAACTTAAACACACGCTATAATTCACCACGATTCACGCACTTTACTACCGCGCTTGACTCAATTGTCAGTCTCTGTCTCTCTCCAATTCTAATTCCAATTAATTGCCTGGCGCACTTATATACAAGAATAGAGGGCGCCTAGCAAATACTGGATTATTCCTGATGTTCCCCGATCTTTCTAGAACTCATTACGAGTTACCACGTCACGTGACTTCCGCTGTCGTAACAGTATGATTGTACAAAGTTGGTACATTGATATCTGTCAATAGCCTATTTCACTTCTTTGAAATTTGAAAAAGTGACAACTTCTAACATGAACCATATTGAGAAGGTGTGATCGAATTTTGTCACGTGACCAAAGTTGCCCGTATTACGTATCAATAGCTAATCCCAACAAAATAAATACTTTGCCCGGTACAAGCACCTAATCCAGTCATAACACAAAAAATGTGCCCTTTACTAATATACATACTAATTCAAGTAATTGTAGTTACTTTAAAACACAATATGAACATGTCAAATTATTTTCATAGTTTTAACTTATATGTACTAAATTAGAGAATGTATTTTTTATGGGTCAAAAATCGTATTATTACTTTTTACATTTTAATATTTATTTATTTTTAATGAAGACATAGCCATCTATGATGCGTGCCTGTTATTCATGTGCTAATAGTAATGGCTATCAGTATCAGTACCACACATGCAGTTAGGGGGATGAGAAATAAATGTAGTTGAGTTGTTACATCCTTATAATTTTTATATTGGTCGATGTTTCATTGAAAAGAGGTAACTATGAACCCAGGTGATTTCGTTCAACATAATTTTCATTGCAGGAGTTCATACTGTCCTCGAGGTGGGTCACTTCTTCCCTCTAATTTAACTTTTAGGGCTAATGGCAATTATTTTGTTAATACTAATACTATTACTAATGCTATCGTTGGTTTCACAGCAAACAAGTCTTTTGAAAATTCCTATCACTCGACACCTTTTACGGTACTTGGGACTCGTATGAAAATTAATCCACATTATCTTTCTCCATTTAGCCCTAATAGTAATAATATAAATAATTGCAATAATATAAATCAATGGCACTGGCAGTCACCACCACAGGAAAGATTGGGAAGGAAACCTAAACATTTTTCTCCTTCACCTAGTCCAAATTCAAGCCCTTCCTACTTATGGTACCATCAGACATTTTCTAACAATTCAAGTTCGATGTCAGGTTATTTTCCAACATCCAACAGCAGTCCAGGTGGAAAGAGACAGGTAAACTTTATTTTGAAAGTAATGTACCAATACCATGACATCACTAGAGAAACTCGTTATTAGTAAGTCCAGTTGAGACTGATTGTGAGCTTCAGAATATACTATATAGGCTTATACAATGCCATTGACATTGTCACTGGTAAAATGTTAATATGAAAAAAGGGCTCAGTTGTTTAAAAAACTAAAATATTGCATCTTTTTCTGTTGTTTCTATTATTTCAGCATTTGCTTGCATTCACTCAATGCCATACGAATTAGCAGTTACACCTAAAGAATTGATACATTGTATTCAATTGTAAAACATAAAAGCCTCTGAAAAAAAGTTTAAAATATTTGTTTTGCAGTGAGGCTGTTATATACTATTCTTACTAAGCTTTAAACAACTGTATTGGGTTATTTAAGAATCAAATGATTGAAACTATAGTTAGATTTGTGATAAGGCACTATACTTATCTGAAACAGAAATTTGTTTTCCCTCACCTGTCAACTTAATGCATTTAATACTTAGTTGCACTTGCAAGATCTGGCAAAGTATTGTTATAGGAATCTTACCAATTCTTTATTTTTCTAAAACAATAATGTTATGTAGCCTCTTATCTGTTGATTAAAATTAAGATAGAGAGGGTGTTATCAATATTCCTGAATGTAAGCATTCTGTGGGAAATATATAAAATATGCTGGACGAAGCACCGAGACTAGACAACGTATTCCCCAGTTATAAAGGAGGCTAAAGATCTGAGCCCATTTTTTATATTTTTGGTAGGTCAACAGACAATAGGCAGGTGCCTGAGGATCGGGGAATTGATGTTACTCCTATTATTAAAGGTGGTGATAAGATTTACCCTGTAAATTATAGACCAGTTAGTCTTGTGTAGTAAGAAATATTCTAGAGTGATATAAAAGTTTTGCAAAATCATCATAATTTGCAAAATCATAAATGATGCAAAATCATTTGGTCCTTCAAGGCTCCCTTGCACACCAACCTTTTACTTTCAGGAAATAAATCATTCCCTTCTAAACTCCTGTAAAGTGCTAGCCTCCACTATTGCCAAAAGCAACTTGTTCAACGAGTCAATAACCCTATTAGAAAAATAACAATGTCTTAACTGGAACTTAGATTGTCTTTTCCAAATTTTGGACTTGTTTCCTCTCAACCTGTTAAGCACAATGAATGCAGATGTCTTTGTCATATTGATCCTCCAGATAATTTTGTAAACTTCAATATGAAAATCTCTTGCACTTCTTGTTTTTTTAAATTATTATAAAAGAAAATCATCATGGATTCACATGTGAAGTACAAGGATTCAAAAGGCAATTTAAAGTTTTAGTCAATATCAAAATATTATTTTAAAATACACTGAAAATGTTTTAGGGTTGCAGCAATAAAATAGGGTTGGTCTGACTTTGGAAAAACAACTTTGTGATCAAAGCATGGATGTTCTGGGGACTTCCACACATTAAATGTTTGACATCCAAAGGAAAATTCTGCACAAATAATATGCCAGGACCTCCATTAATACTTTTGATACTTTTTGCCAATTACAGTTATCCAACTTTTTAACATAAATTTTAAAACTACATAAACTGACAAAGATTTATGAGACACCTAGGATCTGACCTATCAAAATGGCATTAGGTCTGACTAGATAATATTTTTAATCAAGATCAATTTATATCTAACAAATATAGTTTCTTTTTCAATAAACATTAAGTTCTTGTATGTGATTTTTTTTAATATGATTAACATTACATTATTAAGTGAACAAGGATTTCAGTCATCAGAATATTTTTCTGTCACGTGCCTTACTCACTTAGCTTACCTGAGGTCTTGCAATAGAAGAAAATAAATTCTCCAGATCTCTGGTTTTCCCAAATTTTTTAAACTTCCCATTAAATTCCACTGTTCTTCCTCACAGAAGATAGGTCTTACCACCTTCTCATAATAATTGTCTCATGCTATTTATCCATTCTAGATTCACACTGATGCAAACAGTTTATAAACAGCTTCATCCAATAGTGTTTGAGCTTTGTCTGTACCTATTTTCAAAGCTGAGCCTCAATGATACCTGTAGTTGTTTAGATCTGATGCTGTGAGACTATTAATAAAATCATGAGAGACAAAAAATGAATTATTATATTTTGAAGGGATAGTTTCTTAACAAATATATAAACCAATGGTTTGGGATGGACAGAAAAATTATAATAAAAAAAATCAATAAGTGTACGGGTAAGACTACAGAATATTTTTTTCATTTTTCTTTGCAAGTTACACTAAATATTACAAAATGTCATGATTTAAAAATTGTTGAAATAGCACTAGAATTATTATTTTTACTTAAACTTTGAAATCTGATATGTAGACGTACACTAATCATAATAGCATTAATGGAGTCCAGTGAAATTGAATCCTTATTACTAGTGGATTGCCTAGGGCCAGTGGGTTTTGTTATTTAAAATAATGATATTGATAGGGGTATAATTGATAAATCATAAACTTTGTAGATGAGATTAAACTTGGATATTTACAGATTGAGGATGTTGATGTACTACAGAATGACCTGTATCAATTTGTGAGTTTGACAAATGACCTTAACTATACTAAGTACAAGATAATGTATTTGGATAACCATAAGGTGGATCACACACTTGTAGATAGGAAACCACTAAAGAACATGGCTGAAGAAAGGGTTCTTGACATAGTGGTGGATAAATCATTGAGGCAGTGCTCTCTTGTTAGTGGCAAAGCTAATAGAATTTTAGGGTATGTATATGTATACATACTAATTACAAGTGAAAAGAAGTAATTATTTCTATATACAAATCACTAAGCAGGCCTTACTTTGGTTTATGTATCTAAGAAAAGAAATTGACTTACTGGAAATGGCTCTGGGAGAGATTTCTAGAATGTTTCCAGGAATGAAAGGGTTATCTTATGGGGATACGTTGAGGTCTTTTATTTTCTCTTGACAAAAGAAAGGTAAGAGGTGATCTTATTGAAATTTACAAGGTATATAGAGTATCAATTTAATAAAAGCCTCTGATTTATTTGTCATATCCTCAATACAAAAGGAAACAAGTTTAAGATTTGGAAAAACACAGGTTAAGGTACAGTAAAGACAGTTTAATTTTTTTAAAAAGCAACTGTGTTTTGGAATCAGTTGCCATTAGCAGTAGTGGAGGCCCGAAAAATAAGGGGGTGGGGTTAAGTTTTTTTTACTCTTCTCAAGGATGGGTGGGCAGGAATAGCTTTAAAGGATTATGCATGAAAAGTAAAATACTCTGCTGGTTTCTAAATGCTAATTATAACTAAATTCGATGATGAGGAACCCACTTTGAGACTAATAATGGTTGGAGACGGCTTGAATGGGTAATGAAAAAAAAACAATAATATAAGTTTAACATAACAGCAAATGTACAACGTTTCAACAAGGTTTTGTCATCATCAAGTACCTTATATACTATGTGTGTGTGTATATATATATCTGTGTCAGTGTAAACTACTTGTACCTGATGATGACAAAACCTTGTTGAAACGTTGTACATTTGGTGTTATGCTGAACTTATATTAAAGTTTTCTTCATTACCCATTTCAAGCCGTCTCCAACCATTATTAATTATAACTTAATTTATATGATATCTACAATTTTTAAAAACTTGGCAAAACAACTAGTTTGCTCCAGAATTAAATTTTTCATACTCTTTTTTTTCTATGAATCACCATTAAAAGCTTTTCCTTACTGTAGCTTTGGCTCTCTATGCTAACACATGGTATCTCCTGATGTAACAATGACTGATTAACTAACTTGTCAGCATCATCTTGTTTCCTGTAGTTGAAGTAATCTCCTTTGTCCTAATATCCTTGCAATGTGAAAGCTTTGCATCTTGTACATTTCAAGAGAAGCCATGACTACTGATGGAATTGTTTTTAAATTCAGGCCTCACAAAGGTCTTATGGTCCATACTGATTGTTTGTGTAGCAAGTGTTATAGAGGAACTAGGAGCAGGGAACTACTGTAAGACTGGGAACTGAACAAAAATTAAATTTCAGTCCTGACACACATTTCCATTTTAGTAATAAATGAAGTAACTATAGATGATGATTATTGTTAAAACAGCAACTTATGTTAATAAAAGTATGCCACAATATTCTTAGTAATATCTTTGGGTATTGTTAGTACTTGAATCAAGAAACACAGATACGAAATAAAATTTAATAATGGGATCACGTGCCCCGTTTGTTTTAGAGCAAATCCACATCTGCTGCGTCCATTGTGAAAAGCCTAACCTAAGATTTTAGCATTGTAAGTCCATACATTTACTGTTTTCCTCCAAAAGGACTAAATATATCTGCAGATTGACATTGGGTATTGAGCATAAGAACTACAGTGTATATCCATTCATGCAAAGTAAAACTAACAAATAGTGTAAAATGCACGAAAGCATAAAATTGAATCTCGACAGAAATATCCAATCATTTGAGATTACTTTTCTTCTGTTAACAGCAGGTAAGAATGAGAAAACAAAGTGAAATATTCACATTAACTGTAGTTTCTATTGCTTGAAACCAGGTTAGTTATCATATTTACTGTTAGAGCCTGAAAAGTAGAATGATTGTCCAAACTTTCCTGTGAGAAAACATATATATCACTTCATTCAAAATGCTATGAAAGTTTCGTAGATTTGTAAGGACCAGCAAATATGCACTGATACAAGAGTGTCTCTACCTCTCCCTACTAGTGTAATTTTAAGATGGTTAAAATAAGTGTACATAAATAACACACCAAACTGAACTTATTAGATACTTTATAATGAATATAAATTTTATTTTACATTTTTTGAATTACCTAAAAAAATTTTTTTGTCAAAAAACATTATTTTTTGTTAATATAATAGTTTATCACAACTTTAATAAAAGTTGAGGCTTTGTTTCCAAAGATTTTGTATAACTGGTTTTATTTGTCCTACTATGATGTAAATATATTTTGTGCCATTTATTAGATACTTTCAGTAAACAAAACTATAAAAAAACTAAGGTAGTAGTATTCCACTTTACCTTGTAAGTAACAACTTTGGAGTAAGCAAACTAATTCAATTCCAGTTTCAAGCTATTAATGAAAAGCTGTAATACAAAGATGATGTTCAAAAGTAACTATGTTGATGAATGCTAATTATTCTAAATATCCCATCTGATCACATACTGTTTTAAAACTGAGTAAGGTAACCTTATCCTTGAAATGAAATTATTCCTGAATTAATTATTTTCTATAACTGCATGGCTAACTCCAAATGTCATTTCGAGACTAAAGAAAAACTTTTAGTTAAGAAACTGAAACTGAACACTAGTTGGCTAGCTCATTCAAGTTGTTACTTCAGTTACAATAAAGCTGGGCATATATCTAAATACAAGTATATTGTATTTCTGAATTCTCATGTAAAAAAATAAAAATACTTTTCCAAACTATAATAATTTATTTGTGTTTAGGTAACATCATACATTTTCTTTCTGGTGTAGGAATCATGGTAATTATTATATCATAGGTTTGTGAACTTTGAGAAAAAAAATGTTTAGAAGTGCTATACATGTATATTTAATTAGTTCCTGCATAAATGTAGAATTTAACTCCTTTAAATTTGTGTCTAATCTATAACATACAAGGAAATATTTAATACCACTGAAAATAATTTAAAAAACTAAATTTTTATTAATACAAAAACTAAGTTTAATGACTTATTTAGGCATTGTCAAATGTTTAACATACCTTTTTAGGTTTCTTTTGGTAATCATGTTCTTTGAGTATTAGATTTTAGGATTTTGTTTGTTCAAAACTTCACTCATATTTTGTGCTTATGGACCAAAGATTTTAATATAAATTGCATTCTTTTTATACTAGATTTAACTCTCTTAAACCCATAATTTTTTTGCGAGTTCTGCCAGAATTATCACCATACCTTATAAAATTTCTAATCTCTTCATAAAAGGTGAATAATAATGTGGTTTGGATTAGTTTTCAGTCAAAGAAACATAAATGTTATCTGGGTAAATCAGGATTTTGGGGAAGAAGCTGGCAGTGTCCGCTCAGTTTTAAGGATTTAAGCCAGGTCTTAGTTTACTGCAAAATATAAAACAATCTTCTGCAATCTTTTTCTATATTTTTAAATGTAAGATCTGTGGGTGAATATGATCAGCAAAGTTATTATAAGTAGATTTGCTAGTTCTCCCCATAAAAACATGACAATGAGATGGGTAAAATGCATGTTGTAATGAAAGACATGCTAAAAGTTTGTTATTGCACTCATGATGTGCTTTATTTAAAACAAAACACTAGCTAGATTCCAGGTATGTTGGGCGTTCATTGTTATTTTAATTTAGAGATAACAAACAAGGCTGGAATTTCATATTATTTTGCAATGCAATGTTTCTGCATTTTATCAATTTATCATACTTGAACTCACAAAATACAACTTTTTTTAATTCAAATTGCTGATAACTATTTTGCCTAAGAATACATATTAATCACACCGAGTCATGTATAAAGCATTGTTTGAATCATACATACAAAATATATAAAACCTCATTTAACTTTCTCTTCTTTTTTTATACACTTTCACCCACATAATTTACTTATTATGTACATTATGCAACTATATAGGCTTAAGGTGGTTAAGGAATGTTCTGTGAAAAGCAAGATAAAAAGGGGTAATTATATTAATATCTCCTTTTCTGCATCACTTCTGTGAAGAAAAATGCTAAATACCATTATTTCAGCTCTTACACTGACTAGGTAAAGCCATTTTATATTTTTAAGTATTAAGTACTTAAGTATCTCTTAAACCACATTTACTCACATGTATATAAAGATATTCTAGAAGATAGCAGATACTCAAAATATTTGATAAACTGTGTATACTTAGGCTAGTAATAAATATTTATAGGCTAACCAACATGATGCATCTTGTAAATTGCTTTAAAAATATCTACAGTAGCTCTATTCTATATATTTTCTTATAAATACCTTTGTGTTACATGTAAAAAAGCCATAGCTACCTTCAGAAGGTTGAAATGAAGTATTTGCTTTCCAGATTTTATTTTCTAATATTATAAAAGGCATCAGGTAGATATTTACAGATACTTGATAGTAAATAGCTATTGAAAACTGATCACTGGTAGGAAATGAACCCGTATCTTTTTAAAGAACATGAAGCCATAACAAATAGTTTAAATATTATGAACTATGAAATCCTAGGAAGTTCACCAGATGTGAGAAATTGTATCTTGAGACTAAATATATTAATGGCAGCAGCTTGTGTACAGTGTTGCATTGAAAATATGATGTAGTTTTAGTTGTATGATAAGAGTACACAAAAAGAGCTATTGGTAATAATTATGAACCATGTCAATACAGATTTGAAGAAGAGTGATTGTGATTGATTTTGCTTATTCTTACAACAACAAAAAATTGTACATAGTCACTACATCTTAATCGTATGATGACCAGCAGACATTTGGTGCTTGACATTCAGTATTTGTGCAAGGACTTAAAGCTTTAGTTAGATCTTATTTTATTATATACCGGTCCTTCATAATTCACAGAAGGTTGTTCTTACCAAATGTTGACCTAACATAAACACTTCTACACTACTTCTTCTTGCCTATTGAGTGTATTTGTATTAATTTTGTTTTTTTCCTTCTTTGCTGGTGATTCCCACAGAGCCGTGGTTCTCATTCTTACCGTGGGAGATCATCCATGGGATCTGCCAACATTTCGGGGAGTAGTTGTAACATCAGCAATTACGTGAACTCTTCCATGCTCCAGAATCCTTGGCAAGAACTTGAACAGATGCAAAAATCTTTTTCATATTCCTGAATCTGAAAGTCAAATCAGAAGCTTATGATAGAATTTCTAACTTGTGAGTTGTCTGTCTGACATGGAAAATAAAATGTCACACTAAAAAAAAGCTGTGTATTCAATCATAAGTTTCATTATTAATTCTTTAGCAGGAAAGATATTGCATACAAACGAACAGAAAATTTAATTGTAACTGGGAGACAAACACATGAAGATAATATATATCAGGTGTATGTCTACATAATTTACATTTTTTCTGAACAGAATCTGATTGAAACTTTCATAGGTTTATTGCTTTTAAATTAAAATATGTTTAAAATTGGGAGTAGTTTCAACCACTTTCACATAATTTTCATAACTTTAGAGATTGATTTCTTTACAAGTAATTATATTGTAATGTGTTTCTTATGAAATGAATTTCCATGTTACTAGTAAATGACTTGATCCAAATGTTATTACCTACCATATGTGTATACTTACTGTAGGATGAAAATTATTTTACTTTTATTCAATAATGTTCTTTACTAAACTGATTATCCAATTTCTTTTAGATAAAACAGTCTGTAATTTCATAAAGCTGCTACATTTCTTATGTAAGTAGACCAGCAGGTTGCATAATTATGAAAAGTGTATAGATCCCATTATGGTCTGCCAATAACAGGTTTAAGATCCACTGAAATAGACAGTAAAAGTTTCTTGTATATAAAACATTAATTCTAATTTATCATGCTACAAATAATACTCATTAAGCACACATTAATTTTATAAGTAAGTATTATTTTAGTACAAATAATTGTTAATAAGATATCTACAAATATTTTTGAAACTTATTTTACTACTGTTTCTTTGACCAAAGTATCTCTGGAATGAAATGTCTGTGAAGTCATGAATAAGTCTAGAATTGCTTTAACAAATGTTTTATCATCCCTTATCTAAGATTAAAGAACCACTGATGTGACATTTTTTAAATATTTTATTATGGTTAGAAAATTAAAACTAGTCAAAACAAAACACTCCCACCTGATAAATATCATCCATACTCCTTTTTGGTATCTTCATCAGTCCTTATTTTCTAAAAGAAAATATGCTTTTAATTTATATATTTAAATTACATTTTATAGCTTTATTAATTTTGTCAAATTCCTTCAATACATGTAACAATTTTATTTTAATCAAACTTCATATGATTACCTACATTTTATACATAACATAGAATGAAAGGTAACACAATATTCATTCATCTTCTGCCTATAGTTCAGGCACAAATAGTATTCAAACAGAATGTTGTATTTGTTTAGTACAATACCATTAACAACCTTGAAGGTATTTTAGAATTAGAATTTTTATTTATTCAATTACTGTCATAAGAAACTTAGCATATGCTGTGGTAAGGTTTGTTAGTTTGTGTGTGTATTACTTTGATGAACATATCTTGTGACTTTATTATATTTCAGGGTAATATCCTCTTTAACATCATTGTACAATTATTTTATATAAGAACAAATTAGTTCAAATAGTGATATAACAAAATTTATTTATCCTTTGACTTTTTTTAAGTAAACTATATAATTGGCACATAAAACAAAGTATGATCTTAACGGTTCAAATTCAGTAAAAACATAATTTTGTCCATCATCAATGTACTTTTCCATTTATCCTTACTTCTAAATAAGGAAATATCAAAAAAATTGTACTGAGTTGCTGTATAAAATAACATACAGATACAAATTTAATAATGATAAACTTTCTAACATTAAAACAATTGACTATAAACATATATTTACCAGAATAAAAAAAGGGTACAAGTGTGATAACCAGTACTAATACAATTACTATTTCTAAAACATTGAGACATTATCTTAAAATGTGAAACATATCACTGTTTAGTGTACCATGATGAATTAACCAAATAAGTTAATACACATAAGGAAAAATTATAAAAAACATACTGTTACAGCTTTCATTACATATGATGGTTTAACGATGGCCTTCTATTTATATTTTTATTCTTTTTAAACATACATCAAATACAATAAAGTAGAATGATCCAAATTTACATTATATAGAAGTTTCTGACTAAAAAATAAATAAAGAGAGAGAGAAACTGCAAGCCAGCAGATTATTTTCTATGTCTTCTACACACTAATACATCTTAAACAAAATTTTCCTAGGATTCTAACAAACTTCAAAACGTAAAAGTAACTTTAGAATCTTGAATTTCAGTGGATTTTTATAGATAAAATTTGCATTACTGTGATATTCAAATACATTGATGTTTCCATAAAAATGTAAAAATCAGAATATATTATGTAGAGAATAAAACGAACACAAGTGAAGAAATAAAACAAATCTTTATTAACAAGAATGGTTGTGTATTTACCCAATTGCTCAGCCCCTTATATTCTATTGACTCCACTGGTTGCTGGGGATTGAAAAGGATCTCCTAACATGCCCCCCCCCCCCAAGATAAGGACAAAAATAATTGTAATATACCACATTACCAAATCAGGCAAGCTACATACATTACCAAATAAACATATATAAAGAGAGAAAAACCAATCTCATACCAATTTGTCCAAGTATTTGTGTCACCCCTTGAGATGGGCACGAATATACATTATTTATATATAGAGTTGATAACAGTTTCTCATTATTAATTCAGTACATTAATTTTGTTTGACATAGGTTTTATTATGTCTAATTTACATGTAAGCAATATTAATTTACATAATTCGTTTTGAAAAACTGATTTTTGCAGCTGTTATTATTTTAATAAAACTTTCTTTCACTCTACTTAATCAATATGGCCCCATCAATCGTAAAATATTACTCTATTTGTAAAAGAGTCACAAAAGTAGTATTCTAAAGTAAAGGAATAATGATGAAAGCTAAGATTCTATTCAAACACCAAGTTTTCGATAAAAAAGTGGGGAAGCCAGATTAGTCTGCTGTGTGATCATTAGCTACTTAAGTGATGTCTACTACCATCACTATCATATCTGGTTCCTATAGTTTTTGTTTTTTTAATTAGCATTTTTTTTATCATTATGCTTGTTGCATAACGGACGCCACTAAGTACTACCCCCCCCCCCCCACCACACACCAAAAAATAAATAAAAAATTCCACGAATAATTTCTGTAGTATTTACAATCCTCC
>NW_013666540.1:326539-337554 GCF_000517525.1 Limulus polyphemus | reverse complement strand
ACCCACACACACACCAAAAAATAAATAAAAAATTCCACGAATAATTTCTGTAGTATTTACAATCCTCCGATTTATAAAGCAACTAAAATAATTTTTAAAATTGTATGTTTTTTCTGGCTATACGTGTGATATAGTAACGCTATTCTGACCATCAAAAGAAACAGCAACCGTAACGTCACTGCTCGCAATATTTCTTATTAACTTGAAAGATGCCTTGTAAAACATTGATTCATCGACATCCTGACGTAAATTAATTTTATATTAACAAATGCAGTTTTTTTAAACTTCATTTTCGTCTTCACATTTAAAAATATAAAAGTGAAAAAAATTATGGTACAACATACATTGATGATCTATAACTGTAGGTTCGTCTGGATTTAAATTAAATCATAAAAAATAATAATAATGTCTATACGATTCGATTTTTCCGATACGAAATATCTGAATACATCCTATTATGTTTTCAATGCGTCAGTTCACAATATGATATACCGTGAGATCTCTGCTTTTATTTGCATTCATAAAAATAAAAATTGTTAAGGAATGCCTCTCGGAAATCGTGATTTGCCTAGTGGCACCTAACAGTATATTATAGGTGTCTTTTTACTTTGTTAGCATGAAATTCGCACAAGGATTCAGATACTTTACCTTGAGGGGTATTGCAAATCGTAAATGCTTGATACACACACACACCAAGTCAAATTTTGCTAAGAATCACTAGGAAAGCCTGTTCCTGCAAGCATTTAAAAATAAGTCTTGAAAAAGAGAATTAGTGCATTAGTAAGTTTACATGTAAGGTGAAGAGGCACAAACTTAATTTCAATGATAAATGTGCCAGGTTATTCTGGATACTTAAAAATAACATGATCAAAAGTTTTAAAAAAAAAAGACTTGAGAAGCGAGCCGAGCTAATTTTGTAAAAAAAAAAAATGTTAAATTAACGTGACAACTTTCAAGTAGTACCGAGTCGTAATTGTACCTGGACATTTTTGGATTTGTATAACACCAAGATTAAAAAAAAACAAAACTATAATGTATTTTTCGGATCCATAACTTCAAACATTTAATCGTCAAATATTCAGTAACATTAAATAGCTTTAGAATTTATATAAGTATACAACTTGAATATATATGAGGTAACAATGTAAACGTATGGAATTACGTAATAAGAAAGCCTGTAATTACATTTTACTTAATTTTCATTGGATGAGATAAATAAAACTCAAACCTGTCAGGCGCATGGGGCACTGTGCTCACAGTAGGAAAAGCTGTGATACTTGGAAAAATATCTTATTTTCTTTCTTTGTTAGCTTGTGATAAGTGGTTTGGTTAACCGAAATATTCCGTATTTTTCAAATTTGTTTCGTGTGTGAGTTGCGCGTGTCCTACTTTAGGTATTTTGTCTCACGCATGATGTTGGTAAAGATTTGTTTTCGGATCTTGCATGTGCTGTCACTGTAATATAGCGGTTATTCGTTAAATTTACAAAATACCTGAAAGGAAAACTACCTTCTTTAAGGTAGAACAACCAATGAACAGGTAGCACCTACACTGAGAGGAGTGACATTCTCTTTCTCAGTCTAAAACAGAATAAGATCGTGAATTTACAAACATATTTCTGCTTTTGAAAAGCACTCTCCACCGTTTTATGCACTTGTCAGTATTTTATTTGTTGTTTGCATTGAATAAAAATTTATTTCACTTTAACATTGCATTCAGTCTCTTTTCTTCATTGTAGTCAAATTTTGAGCTTTTATCCCATCACGCACATTCTGCGATTACTATCCGAAAAGTAAATCAATATCTACACAATTATTTTTGCAAGGCTCCCGACACCTGACAAGATAAAGGAATTCCGGAGACTTAAAGTAGAGTTTCCAAGGTGTAGTTATGTCGACGGTTTAGGAAAAATAATATATGTAAAATGACCGACTAATGAATGAACCCAATGCTTGGTTGAGGAATCCATGAGCTCCCTCTTTAACGTACTAAAACAAAAACAGTGACAAGAAAAAGATATAGTAGTTTTATTCCCGATACCAATGTGATCAGATACATGTTGATCACTACAATGGTGATAAGGGAGATGAAACTCCCACATCAGACCAGAATTAGAATAATATGTACTGTAGATGGAAAAATGACAAGAGTCACTATTCAGTTCAAAGAATGCCACAACAAAACACTAGTATTTAAAGAAGAATAAAAAAAAAATACAAGGGTAAATAGAAGGACGATAACATTTTATTAATTTCCGTGGCTAGATATAAAGGGCACAAGCACCTCTCGACTGGAAAGGTCGTGAGAATCATCTATATAAATACTTAGAAGACAGTAATATCCATTGATGTAACCAAGACAGGCAAGAAAGTACCAACAGTATGAGATAGATTAGCAAGACCAATTAGCAGAAGCATTTTCGAGTAGTTAAGGAAGGAGAAAACTTCAAATGATCTGTAGTTCAAATGGGAGTTGTAGAAAGGATAGTATATCCTGGTGAAGTTAAATAACAAATTTTAGAATATACCACTGAAATAGATTGAATAATTGTATTTTACCTGATGTGGTAAAAACATTAATGAAAATCTGAAGAACTTCTTGATATGTTAGATCGCTATATAATCATACTGAACAATGAAACACTTCACAGGTCTAATGGACACTCAAAAACCAAAATTTGCATAGCAGAAGTGAAATACAAGACATGGCTCCAAAACAGATGAATAAAGTGGAATATAAAAGAAATCAAGCTCGCAAAGGACGTAAACAGAGATAATATAACAGCATTATACACGCATGGTTTAATGAGTTTAAATGCTCAAGACTAATGGCTCTCAAACTTCTTGTTTGCAGACCATCTGAGTTCTTTTTTTTTTAATTTCAGCAGACTACAATGAGATTTATACATTATGCTGCTACTTCCTTTCCAAAACTATAAAACCTTTCATCAGATCACCTGAAGATTGACTGCAGACTATAGATTGGACACTGCTGCTTAAGACAATCAGATACTAAAGAAGTATAATTTTTTCCAACTCCAATACTAGTCAAGTATCATACCCAAACACGTGATTTCGTTAACCATAGAGATATCAATGACAATGATATAGAGTCAGAATAGAAAAAACGTACAATGACTAAAAATCATGTAATTGCACACTAAGGTAGCAAGAGAATCGCTAAGTAATGGTTCAGGATTGAACAAGGCCATGGGTTACCTGTAAAAATTAATTTAAGAAACCAGTATTCTGGCTTTTTCTCTATACTGAAACATCATCAGAAAAAGTGTCATAATTTTCAAGTTTCAGAAGACACTGCATAGATAAACGAATATATAATTAGCGCTAAGTCTTAACCACTGAGGCAAACCCTGAATATAGACCTAGTGGACGATCGATAATTTTAACTGAGAATACCCGATTACAAACCCTGTTCTACTGAAATATATTCAAATTCCTTGACAGACAAGATACTGTGAAATGCTAGTAAAATGAACTCTAACATAATTTAAACATTGTGAAGTCCTAATGACAGTCAGAAAACTTATGAGATATCCCACACTTTAGAACATCTAATGGAACCTCAACGAGTACAGAAATGTATCCAAATCTGTAACACTAATACCAATAAACTGGATTATCGACATAAGGCTTTACAATAAAATGTTCACCTGCAGTAACAACGTGACTTGGTAAATCCACTAAAGCAAAACTTACTAGAACACTTCAAATATCAACAGGACCATTCCTGTACCTCCTTGTAAGCTCTTATCTCTAAGAACTTTGCACTTAGGTTTGTTTAACATACAAGTAAACCATGATGATGTCTGTAAAAACTTCAGAAACAAGTCTATATTGTTCTATAACCACTCGCCTAACTTTGTCAGTAAAGTTGACCTCCACCATAACACTTTCCATCAACAAATTTACAAACTTCGAAATTTTGAGATATTGGAATTAACTCTTTCAAAAAATGAACTTGTAAAACGTTAATTGCATATGCTGAGATAAATCTCTTCTAAATGGAGTAAACCAAACGGGTTATGAACAGGTTGTCAGATTTCCTAATTAGAATTTGGAGTCGGTGCTAGAAGAAGAATAGGATGCTAATTTCTTCCTTTTATCATGATGCCTACGAGAATTAATTTCATTTAAAAAACATTGAATTTACCAAACCCAGAACTGAAATTAATATGTATGCCATTGCCACATATTCACAGTTTCAAAATAAGCAGCTCACTGGACATCATAATGTAACATAATCCTATACAAAATCTACCCCTCATCTGATCAAAAGTCAAAAACACTTAAGAAACACAAGCTTGTGAGGTAGAAAGTCCTTGATAAATTATGTGCTCTGTTGTTAGGGTTAGCTAAGAAATTAAAATAATCGTAACATTATCAATTATAAACTATGAGAAAACACAAAGGCGAAATCAGAAATCTAACTAACAAAATTAATGTAATATCAATAAATAAAGAACCTCCTCACACTCTACTAGTTCTGATGCCCATTTTTTCATCTCCACCTCTACGCTATTCCTGAATATAGTCATGTCACCCTTGTCTTGCTTAAAGTAGTTTTTAAAAAAATTATGTAAGGTGGCGTAGCTTAGCTCTGAAATTCCTTACAGTATTAGTTGTGTACTCTGAACTTTAAATATGGCCATTTAAATATTCTTAGGTCTTCAAAATATGTATCTCTCCTGAGAAGGGCTTTATGAAAAGTTCAAAATGAAGTATATTTTATCTTAGCTTCTAAGTAAAATAAAAGGTGGGGGGAACATATACTCCTGGCACACATTTTGGTTCAAATTTCTAACAATCAACAGCACTAAAACTTAATATCCTCCAAATTTCAGACCTGCGTGTAACTTTACTTGGAATTTCCATTAAAAATCATGCTTAGACTTAGGCCTCGTTTTCATAGATATTGACACCCTTGAATAACAGCTAAATTGGGACATTATTTAACTGTAAAAATCTTCTAGCGAGTCGTCAGCTATATTCTATTCATAATGATCAATAATCTATGTAGGGAATATTTAAGTTATCAATATGAATGGTTGTGGTAGTTTCATTTGGTAAAAAAATTATTAGCAATCGCTTATGGACTCCCATCTAGCTCAACTGGTAAAGCACTCGGCGTGTTAAGAGGTCTCAATTTTGATCCTGCTCACGGCACCCAAATTTGAACCTTACTACTTTGCACCGTGGTATCTTCAGATACACCAATTTCTAACAGCTATGAACAACACCTAGTCTAACAAGAAGTTCTACAGAAAATTTATTGCAGTTATTCTGAATTCTGACCTGACTTAATTAAATGAGAAGAACATACACACGGTTTCAGGGTGAAGCAAAGCACTTTCTTGGTACACACAAGACAATTAAAAATGATATGAAAAAACAAATTTAGCAAATAAATGTGTGCACCAAAAAATAGTGCTTCTCTCTAAACGTGAGAGATGTGTGCCATTTAAAAAATTGGACAAGACAGACAATCCATTATACATATACTTCTAGAATGCATTTGTCACCCACGTCATCTCGTCACTTCCATTAACAAAATAGGGAAGACATAGTCTTCAAGCATTTATTAACTTGTAAAATAATAATATGACTACAGGACCCAATATAATTATCCAACCACAACAGTCCTGGAACAGTTCAGAAATACCAAAGACGATTGTATTTCAACAGTATAAAAATCTGTAACACATTAATATTTTCACCATAAGAAATATTAAAATGAAAAGAGAACTATTTTAAGTCAAGAATACATTAACTAGAATATACTACGACATACCAAAGACAAAAATATTAACTTGACATCAATAAGGCCTCAAAAACTGAAATTAATGTAACGCTAATTTTCACAAAGACAGATTTCTTTGGCCTGCAAATGCAAGAGTTCTTATTTCTACAGTATGAAATTAGGAATAGAATTTGTTTAAAATAAAATAGGAATATGTATTTATCTTTAGTGGGGTTTGGTTGAGATTATATATATCATGATTGCTACCCCTTTACTAATCACATTAAATTCATTTTTTTCTAGGTATGTGCATAACAAATGGCCAAGAAAGTTATGGAGTTACTATTGTTCCAATATTCTGTGCCATTCACTAGAGATATCACCTGGTTTGCCAGTGGGGAATGTTGCTATAAAGTTGCACCTAGTGTATGAGAGTAGGCAGGTTTTCTCCAATGATAAGTCAAATTACAACCTTCCTTATTTTCTAATGGAAATTACCAGTCACGTGGGTAGCGCTAACCACCCTGGAAAAGTATGGTGCTGTAGTTTCAAGTATATTGTGATGTTTACTCGGCATAAGACAAATTTTACAAGAGGTCTTATAGCTAGATTTTGCAGATTTTAAATAGTTTTTCAGTGAAAGCGACTGTCTGTTATACTAAAACACACACAATACGTGTTTATATTTTGTGCTCAGTCTCTTTCTTTGCACAACTGCAGTTAGTTTCAGAGAAATTCAAAATTATTTGCAATATTGGACCTGCAATGGTCTGGTGGTTAACGCAATCGATTCCCTATCTGCAAGCCGCAGGTTTGAATCCCGTCACTGAGCATGCTCGACTTTCAGCCATGGGGGTATTATAGATTTATGGTCCATCTCACTTTTGTTTTTGCTGGTAATGAGTAGCTCAAGATTGGGCGGTGGGTGATGTTGTCTAGCTGCTTTCCCTCTAGTCTATCACTTCTAAATTAAGGACAGGTAGCACGGATAGCCCTCGAGTAGTTACGCGCGAAAAACAACAAACAAACTTTGAAATATTTTCTGATCAAATTTCCCATTATATTTGTTCATTTGTAATTAAGCACAAAGCTACACAATGTGCTATCTGTGCTCTGCCCACCACGGGTATCGAAACCCGGATTCTAGCGTTGTAAGTCCGCAGACATACCGCTGTGCTACTGGAGGGGCCTTCCATTATATAGCTTACCAATATTATTCGCCCTTGGGGGGAAATCAGTTTCACCTGAGAATACTACACACGCAACATATACCACTGTATTTATGGTGAAGAAGACACCACAGCATATTTATTTAAACCAAAAGACTTGTATATGTTGAAGACTACAATTGTCTAAAACATTTAACTATCTGTATGCATATGAAATGAAACACTATCCTTGAAATATTGAATAAGTCCACTTCAGTCATGAAGTTTATACCGCTGTGACATTATACCAATAATTTTTGAACCATTATTAGACAAAACTCTGTGTGCATGACCGCCCATAACTGGCGAACCGCTTAACCGATTGTTACCAGACCTGATATTTACCCTTAGGACCCCCAGGAAGAGACGTACGAGGGTACAACGTTAGAATGTGACCCCTTATGCCATCCTGGTGGCCTTATATATATTCCCCGTCGTTTAATGGGTATTCAATATTGTGATAACCCTAATAGCGATTTCTTATACCTATAATAAACTGTTATATTTGCCTATGAATTTCACTTTATTTAAGTTTTAAAATTACTATTACTGTATAGGTTCAGTACATTGATATGTATATTTAGGATAAAATTAAGCATAATCCCACACACAAAATTAAGTTGTATTATTAATACACACAATAATAAATTACAGATTAAATGTAATAAACGTTCTCCGGTAGGGGCGGTAACTTCACGAACTTAAAACGCTAAAATCTGGGGTTTGATTCTCCAAGATGGACAGAGTATAGATAGCCCATTGTATAGCATTGCGCTAAAAAAATAACAAATGTAATAAGCTAAGAAAAATCATATCAGTTACGCAGCAACATCAAAAGGTTTAGGTAGATATGATTCTTTTTTGTTTGTTTCTTTTCAAATACAGTAAAACTTTTCAGTTATTATCACTGCTCTCTGCAGTTTTATGCTTTTCTCACCTCTGCACTTTCTCTCTCCTCATTTACTTCTCTTGTATCACTAGTTACTACTCAAATGGTTAGTTGATTACGTTTTGACAGCAACAACATATCTAGCCAATGGACTGTCACTAAGTGTATCATCTACATTCCCTAATCTTTTGTTGCACTTCGACTGTACACCGAATGATACTTTACACTGTGAACGTTTATACTGTGTTTGACTTTGCAGTATTCCACAACTCAAAACTTTCAAAATTTATTCTAGTTTATCCAAACTGTTCTAAACTGTGTTTGCCAAATCATTATCTACTGAAACCTAACTTGTGAATACAAGAAACATCAACTCACCACACTGCGAGATGAATACTAAGTCATAGATGCTACAGAAGCGCAGATATCCAAGCATTCCACCCATTATCTACAGACTAATGGAATTCCATCAACATGCAAACATCCAGGTATTAGTCAAAAACAGGAGCATGCACCCCTAATTTTTATATAAAAACCAGTGAGACGACTATCTACATAACAATACTGACCACAATAGTAAACTCAACAAACTTTTTTTTTCAGTTAAGCCAATAAACACGTTGAAACAATGAATGTCATTCAGAAATTGTGATAATTTGGACATCATCAGGGAGTTGTGTCTCCAACATTACATATACTGTTCAAAGTAATTAAGGGATAATCAAGTGACCAGCCATGTGATTTGATAGGCAAATGTCCGTAAATCCTCATTAAGTACTTCAGATTTGCATCATTACAAATTATCCGGATTTTTTTTAATGTGTATAACCACCTAGGATGCTAGTGCGGGTCATATATTCAGGTAGTAAGCTTAAAATGAGTGAATCAATGAGCTACTGGGGTAATTCTACTAATACATGTTCAGTCAGATTCAAGTCTGGTGAGCAAGCTGGCCACCCCATTTGCTTGCTACACTATCCTTACAGGAGGTTACTAAACAGTGTGTGTGTGAAATGATGTTATTACCCACCAGAGAAAACGTTCTAACCAAATTTACCTGTATATAAGAAAAAAAAAACAACTAACGGTTGTACTATTGCATCCTTGTATCGTATGGCATTTACATTCAATGTCATAGTAATTTTGACCCCTAATCAAACCAGCCATCTCGTAGCACGTTTTTTTTTTTTTTCAATGTCGCCATCAATACTGATCCCTAATCATACTAGTCATGTCGTGATACATTTTCTTCAGTGTCGCCACCAACGCTTATCCCTAATCAAACCAGCCATCTCGTGGTATATCTTTTCAACGTTGTCACCAATAATGATTCCTAATCAAACCAATATACCAACATTTCCACATGTGTACCTTTTTTTCGTGAAACTGGGTTTATATACGGTCCTCGAAACTCTCCAAATGGATTATACGTCTCGTACCTGGCTGTGATGTAAAGTGCGATTCATCCGTAATACATTTTCTCACACGTTGTTTGAAACAACAGGTGTTCTTGACACTACTAAAGATGAGTTGTTTTGTAGTGATGAGATGGTCATCTGATATAAAGGCTAAGATTTATGAAACTTGTTTCTGGTCGTTGCATACTAGTTTGTTGTTCAGTTGTTGCTTTGAAATGTCGATTCAGTTGGAAAGCCGAGTCTCGTCAGTAGTTTCGAACCTGTATAGTCAAAATAGAAGTAATCTTGCAGCGTTTTTTTTATTTTCTTATTTAGGAATCCTCCATAGGATGCCTCATAATCACATACATTACAAAACATAATGCAGCGTTGTACTCAGTGGTCTACCATGTCCATGTCTCTGACTAACTGCTTTGGTGGTATAAAACTTTAAGTTTACATTTTGCTAACTACATTTTGCGAGTCTTGCTATGTTTTACTATCAATCTGAATTTCTTTACATAATAGCTGTTCTTTAAACTGCTGATATTACACTGTTTTTTCATTTATATTTATAACTTAAATTTGTATGCAAGATGACACAATAGACCACCTGAAACTTATTCTGGATAAAAGTGAACTCTAAGATTATTGAATTCTCTGCCTTTTCATAGTTAGAAAATAGGCAAACATGACTATTCCTTAATTACTTTGAACAGTGCATTTATTATTCGCGCAAAATTATTGCGATCCTAATATCAAGTTCAGAACTTCGGTACATATCAAATGTGATACTTTTGTAAATGCAATTTTAAAAAGGCAGCCCCAGTATTCCGAATTTTGGATATCATACATACTGACCTCTAATGATAAAATTCATGTCTCCCCCCCTCCTTCAAATTATATTAGCAGGAGCTGATTTAAATTTCGTAAATCTTTTAAGTACATTTTGTTCTAACAAATTAGTTTGTTTGTTTGAAGTTAAGCACAAAGCAACACAATGGGCTATCTGTGCTCTGCCCATCACGGGTATCGAAACCCGGATTCTAGCGTTGTAAGTCCGCAGACATACCGCTGTGCCACTGGAGGGAGGGGGGACAACGTAGTTTTCTCGTCAGTTCTCACATTTATCGTCCTTAATACATAGATAATTCATAAGCACCAAAGACTTCTTAAAACACAACCACAATGAAGCTGGAACTTTTTTTTAACGAAGCTAATACAACTGATGAAAACAAATTATCGTAGACACATTAAAAAAAAAATCCACGACAACATGTCTCTAAACCACCCAACACAGTGTCCTAATTCACACAAAGCAGTAACTGACCTATAGGAAGTGAAAACTTTCAAAGAACACTTAAAATCTACTTCCCCCTTCCGTGTAATACATGGTTTGGTAATAACTGGATGATGGAAACGCGATGTGTATATAGCTTTGCAGAAAATAGCAACATTCGTTTTTAATCGTATGTAAAATGGAATCCAATATCTTGTGAGTAATTGAATAACGAAGGATTAATGTTGGCCATATTAGTATTTTCATTTCATTTTACTTTTTAAACACTCGAGTGTTTGTGTTTTGTTTGTTTTTAATTATGCACAAAGCTACACAAGGGCTATCTGTGCTCTGCCCACCACGGGTATCGAAACCCGGTTTTTAGCGTTGTAAGTCCGCAGACATACCGCTGTGCCACGTGGGGGGGGGGAGTAATTTAATGGTAAATAATTTTCCTACTTCTAACAAAACTCAACACTTTCAAC
>NW_013666540.1:316730-325539 GCF_000517525.1 Limulus polyphemus | reverse complement strand
AACGAAGGATTAATGTTGGCCGTATTAGTATTTTCATTTCATTTTACTTTTTAAACACTCGAGTGTTTGTGTTTTGTTTGTTTTTAATTATGCACAAAGCTACACAAGGGCTATCTGTGTTCTGCCCACCACGGGAATCGAAACCCGGTTTTTAGCGTTGTAAGTCTGCAGACTTACTGCCACTGGAGGGCCTCTCAAGTGTTTATGAATTTAAGATGCTTATATTAGGTCTTAGCTGCACTTATGATGGAAGTAACTGAAAAGACCGCACGCTATCTGCTTTATTATAATACCCCAATGGGGCTGACCCGTCCTGAGGACGAACTTGTCAGGTGCCTGGGGGTTGCATTTCTAGAGCTAATAATAGTAATTATATACATGCTGATACACATAACCGTTAATAAGATGTTAACTGTTAAGATTCTTGAATATATTTTTTAGCAATATGTAGATTGTGTTTTGTAACAACTTAGTACGTGGTGCTTAAAAGTATGTAAAAAAGTAGTTTAACATTGGTAGTAACTTTATACGAAAGTTCTAGGGTCCAAGCTCTAAATTATACTTGGAGTATGTTCAATTCTTCCCTCTAGACTCAGATCACGTGGCTCCCTCTCTTTAAAACAGTGGTGAGTGACGTATTTCTTACTGGTAACAAATTACTCGCTGGCTTTCCCAGCTTCACCCAGTGGCTTCTGACAAGTCGACACGGTTAGTTAAAACGAGACAAACGTGTTCATTCTTCATTTTAAATTAAACTTGTGTCGTGAAACGTGTGTTTCTGGCAGTTGTCCGAATATTCAAATATTTGATTTCTCAAACGGATTTTAAAACACGTGCTGTAAGGGAAGGGGCTGCAGAACTTATTTTGGCCAAATAGCTAGAGCAGGCCATGGTTTTAATGAAAAATCTATAAAGTCCTACTTAGCAAGGGTTCTTTTTTTTTAAAACTATACTAAACACCCACAAACGAGAGCAAAACGTAAATTTCCTTCCATGTATAAAAATAACTTTACGTTGCTGCAGAGGACATAACTTAATTCAATGCATTAACAAAGTTGCAGTGCGAGTCTGATGAACGGTAAAATAAACAATTTAAGTTGTACGAAATATGTATTTACTAAAGATAACGTGTGTAAAAGAAGTTGTTTTCTAAAGTTAAATTATAATTGTTTCTTTTTATTCTTAGTTTTAAATAGTCGCCATTTTATCTTGGTATAGCTTACAAACATTGATTTTATAACCCAACTATAAAATGCACTAAGCGGCAAAACGAATTTAACGAAAAAGAACATAATTTTGTTTGTTATTAAACACAAAGCTATACAAAGGGCTCCTCTATGTGCTCTGCCCACCACGGGTATCGAAATCCGGTTTCTAGCGGTATAAGTCCGCAGACATGCCGCTGTGCCACTAGGGGGGACAAGATAATAAGAATTCACACACCTAAAACACTGAGGTAAAAAGTTACGTTTGCCGAAAACACATTTAGCCCCATATTAAAAACAAAAGAAACAAAATATCTAACAGTATCGTGACCGCAAAAAAAAAAAAAATACAAATAGATATTTAAAGTTCAAACCCTAATATATTTAGCTCTTTAACTTCCTACACCAAATACCGTATCCATGCAATATCTCTACGTAAAGAAGAAGCTAAAGACAGGACAAGTTTGTTTATTTTTGTTGAATCTCGCATATTAATAACGGGACGCGACCCAGTGAGTTTAGCGCCGTAATCACCAGGTCAAGATTAGGCAGAAAAACGTGTTAATTTTTACTTTGTTCTTATATTGCTGAAGTTGCGATGTTTTGATTTTAAAGATTTTAAGCTTAAAATCTGAAACTAACAAAGAAACATTTGGGAAAATATATTACTACTTTACACACTTTATAAATACCGCTACGTGTATTTTAAAGTTCCAATGTCGTACGAATTCTATTATTAACCAATAGTCATCTCACTATCTTGCTTCGCATGTGCCTTAGTAACTATGAGAATCAGAATGACCATTATAAGTCAAGCACAGTCTAGCAATACTCAGCATTTACATTAAAAATCAATTAGGGTAAGTATTATGTTATACTGCAAACGAATTGGGTCCTTTCACACATAGTATTTCTGGTGTAGTAAACCTCCTAAAACATTATTTCGTAACAGTATGAAACACATTTATTTAGTAACTAAATTTAGGACTAACCTAAATCTTCTAAGTTGGCCAACCTTCTTGGGACATTATTGCCGGAGATTACTGTCGAAAATATGTACAGCGTCGAACTAATGAACTAACGTATTTGAATGATAGTAAGTTTCTGTTTTATGACAAAGCATAATCCTAGTAAGAAGGCTACATTATTTACTGAATTAATTTTTAGTTCTGATTTCTGTAGATGGCGTGTTTTGATGAGAAGCTATTGATAATCATCAAGTATATTACCGTAAAGTCATCAAAAGGGGGACGCTAGTATTAGCTCAGAAACTAATCCACATTTTATTTTTATTTTATATAATATTTTAAAACTAAATTTATGAGAAGTTTTGGTGTGAAAACTTTTTCTCAGTTGGCGAAACACGAATATAATCAATTATATTTGTCATAAGATAGTATTAGGCTTATTATATTTTATGCCACATTCTTTCTTCAACTTATTAAGAAAGAAAAAAAAAGAGCATCATACATTTGAAACACTATTATATACTTTTCTTCTTCAAAAACTCTAAAGCACTGAATAAAGAAAGTAATTCGTATTTAAAAAAATAGGCATAATAATAATAGTCACAATTTTTGTGGTGGGGTGCTGGAACCAATGAACAAAATCGAAACCCCTATATGTGATCGGAACCACGCATGCACATCATCGCCGTACTTCAAATTAAGGGGTGTACTGCACCTTCAACACCCCTAGATCCTGCGCCCTTTTCACTATCAAATGGACCATCATATAACCTAAAGATTTGTGAGAAACGTAAATATTAACATATTTTCAATTCATAAAACAGAATGTAGCAATCACACTGTCATGTTTTATTTAAAGTTTTTAAAGGTCTCTGTCGAAATGTATATCATGACATTCACAGAAGAAATCGAGATAATACAGGTTCATACATATCGATTTTTGCATAATTTAAAATATACACTTGGTTCATAGCAATGTTAATAAAACGTATATGTGAAAATGAAAAAAATATATATTCTGCTCTATAGTTTTGTAAAAACATACAACAAAACTAAAGAAAATTCATTTTTGTACATCAGACATTTACCAAATACAGAACAAATGGTATACATGCCAAACTACACAATCTATTTATTGTATTATAAGCAGCTCAGCGGTAAGTTTGAAGGCATGTAACATTATAATTCGAATTTCGATCTGTGCGCATAGCACCGATGCCTGCTGTGTAACTATACAATTACCAACAAACGACAAGCACTTATTGTGCTTAAAACATCTATATTATAAAACTTGATTCAAAATATGGAAAACAGTGTTAACCCCGTTTGATACCAACTCTGCCATCAGTTTATGAAAAAATATTAATAGCTCGTCACATTACTTTACAATAACTGTCATTAGAGGGCGCCACAAACAGTAACATGAAAAGTAACGTTTTATCAAAACAAATATGTATCAGCTAGTTATATCATAATCTCTCCCATACATACATTCTAAGTAGTCTCGTAAAATAGCATTAACTCATTTCACAAACATGGAAATATCCCGGTTATTTAGTTAAACTTTCTGTCAAATACGCCGTTAAAAAAACAATTAATTACGATAAACATATTCAAAGAGTTTGAAGAACTTGTGAAGAATAATAGTTCAAAACTAATAATGGCTGGAGATGGCTTGAATGGGGAATGAAGAAAAACTTTAATATAAGTTTAACATAACAGCAAATGTACAACGTTTCGACAAGGGTTTGTCATCATCAGGTACAAATGTACCTGATGATGTACCTTTGTACCTGATGATGACAAAACCTTGTCGAAACGTTGTACATTTGCTGTTATGTTAAACTTATATTAAAGTTTTTCTTCATTACCCATTCAAGCCGTCTCCAGCTATTATTAGTCTCAAAGTGGGTTCCTCGTCATCGAATTTATAGTTCAAAACTGTTTCGAATGTGTTCACGGCAATCAGTTGGTTACTCACATGGCAATTTTCATAGTTTAATTAAACATCATATGTCATTATATAAAAAAAAAACTTTACACTTGTTAACTTCGTAGTCACCGATGTATTTTACTCAACAAAAGTAAATATAAAATAGTAAAAATACTACTACTAATAATAATATTTATATACCGAAATTTTATACAATAACCACTAGACGGCAAAAATTATAGAAAATGCATACAGGGTATTTACAACCTTTTACACAGTTAGTTATAGACTTGTGGAAAATGTACTCAGAAGGTTTATGTACTCGTTACAGTGAATCGAACACGAATAAATGTGACTTATGGCGCGGATTTCATCTACCGCACGATCGAACAGAAATTAATTTATACGTTATCATATGAATTACACACCTTTAATTAATTTTAGAATTAAAATTTGTAAGATCAGCTCCTTAGTTCAAAGGCTTATAAAATGAAAATAACACTAATTGTAATAAGTTGCTTTTCCACCACGAACTTTTAACCGTTCAAGCCACAAAAATTACTTCTTTTAATAACTAGGAGATGGCGCTCTAATCATATCACATTTCTTTTCCTATTGGGTGTGTAAAATCACGTCAACTAAATTACACATTTTGTGTGTGTGTGTGTGTGTGTGTGTGTGTGCCAATCTAAATCAGTTAATTCTATTTATAAATACTTTTCTCAGACACTTATATAATTTAAACATCTGATTATTTTCATGCATGTGCTGGTAAAATTCGTGACGCATGCAAAAGTTGTTGCTAGAGGTAAAAATAATGATCGAAATGAATGAAAACAAAGCCTGGATAAAGGGGAAAACACACACACGCTCTTATAATATCATATTAATATTATCTCACGAAAAACGCCCATAGTTTTGTGCCAGTGCTAAATCATAGCTGTTTTAAAAACTTCTTCCTGTTTCATATGTTTAAAAACAAAGCATCAGTAAAACCTTTCGTTACAAAAAATTTAAACTGAGAGAAATGTTCTTATTGTATCAAATCGCACACGAAAATAAATATTACAGAACCGCTAACGTTTGAACTTAGATGCAGGCACAAAATATTTTTACTCAAACAAAATCCAAAGTTACCCAAAATGTAAAATATGATTTTTCATTTTGCTCTTTGCATGAAGAATTTAAGCTACACTATGATTAACAGATTCAAATTTAAGTGAGCATTTACACACTAAACATGGTTATAAGTTCACTATAAATTTGAATTTAACGATAACACCTAGAAATATAGACAGAAAAGTAGAGCTTTGAACTTACCTCTTAAAACAGTGTAAATGATTTTGTGAGAGAAATCCAAGACGTAACGCTTTGCGTTAACTAATCACTGTTGTACTAGTCCCCTCGGCGGATCAACGGTACATTTATGGATTTAACAACGCGAAAATCCGGAGTTCGATTTCCCACGGTGGACAGAGCATAGACAGTTCACTATGTAGCTTCGTACGAAAAACAACACTTGCTCTCGGGTTTCCTTACGATGATATATTATTTAACAAAGCGCAGTCCAACGTCAAAATTCCCTATTCTAGTAATGCTGGTGCCATCTATGCAGGATAACCCCAAAATCTGGCAATTCAAACAGCATGCTAACTAACTCTTAATAACAAAACCAGTTCTTACATTCTAGCATAATTAATGCCATAGTATTGCAACCAAGCTCGTATAGATGTATGAGTTAAGTCGTCCTGAATATACTGAAACGACTTCACGACAAATCATACCCTTTAAAATCTTGGTTCAGACTTGAAGCTTCATTGATAAACAGTTAATTGAGTTTCCAAGAATATCCAATTAAATAAACCTAGAATATCACAAAGCAATTTGTTGCAGTAAATGATCAAAGAAACTACCTTGTTATACAAAACTTAAAACCCGTTTATTGTTGGATATCTAAGTAAATTATCTATTGTTACCATGTTTTACCAGATTAAACCTGACGATATCAGTTGCCGTAACTGATGAAGCCAAGTTAACTTAGTGAAACGTTGTAACCATGGGTATTATACTCTGTATACCCGACCATAAATAGGGTTTAAATCTGCAACGGTGACAAATGCAACCAATTTTGGAATCGTTTGATCAGTTAACATCGTGAAAACCAAATGAAATACGAGAAAAAGATTATCAAATAAATGTACAAGACACAACTAAAAAATCTTTTCATAAAACTTATCGATAAGAAAACGGTTTGAATTTCAATATACAAAAAAAGAAAGATGACCCAGGAAGTCACACGTACGTTGCTATGGATTAAACTATTTAAAATACTATAACTATTAAACAAGGTTTCAAGCCAGAAAAAAATTAATAATTACCATTATACCTGCAAAATTTTAAGAAGTTAGGAAGTCATTTTTTTACGTTTTGTAAAATCGCTGTTTTCAGGCTACCGTTAAACAGGGGTTGCGACATTTTTTCTCGGCTAATGCACAGAAATACACAAAAGACATTACATGGTGAAATTGGTTGGTTTTAGGTTACATTTCAAAGATACACAAGTGAATGGAAACTAAATTTGAAGTGTATGTTACGGAAACGCATGTTTCTGAGGGATACTGACGCAAGATTGAGACATCCTCCAACCGACTTCAATACTGATGCATGTGTACGTAAAATATAAACTATCCATCGTACTGAACACAAAGAACATAAAACTTGAATGTTACAGTTTGTATCACAACCTCAGATAAACACACAACAAGTACAAACACCTAAAAGACGTGAAAACTCTTGATTCTAAATATAATTAAAAAAAACGAATTACGAATTTTTACCTTGTCAACTCTGCTGACTGAAAAAATTGTAAAAATAAAATTACAAGTGATAAATGTTGAACTTCGTACAATATACGTGTCAAGAGGTACAAATGAGCAAGTAAAAACGATTTCAGAAACGCAGTAAAGATTATGACACGATTGGCTTAAATTTATTAAACTTGCAAGTAGTTTGATTTTTTTTGCGCTCTTGTGTATACAGCACAAGTAATAGCGCGAACAAATCCACAAGTTTCTAGATCCTGTTTCAAACAAACATATAAAAAATAAAGTTCTAGTTTTACAGTTAAGGTATGCGACGAAACTTTATTACAATACTGTTAATAATTTTATTAAAGTTGGAAATTTTAAGATGTTTAGTAGTCTAATCTAAATTTAAGTATTTTACATGTTGCCAGCTTCAACATTATAGTACACTGTGATCGAATTTAATTGGGTTTTGTAACCTAGCAGGTCTGATGAGCTGTTATTGAACAAAATTGTTTTGATGACAACATCCAAAAAATATATTGGAATTTTAATAGTACTAAAATACTTTTAAAAATCTTAACTGACACACTTACGGACGACTTGTTGTAATCTATTATCAAGTATTACTGCGACATTTACCCCCCCCCCCCCTTACCTAAAATATCTCTAGTGCAGAAGAAAATATTGCAAACCGTTAAGATACTTATTGCCCTTTCGTTAAATTATCCATAAATATGTTTACACGTGGATACCGTACACCTTTCATTGCTGGCGTGAAAACTTTTTCGCAATTTAAATTTTAACCATCATCTTTCTCCAAGAAGATTATTATTATTATTGCTTAATTTTGTTAATGATAAATTAGACTTATGAGTTAGTATTTCAAGTCTTAAAAACAAAGAAATACGGTAGCAAGAAAAGTCGATTACATAATAGTACAGCGCAAGTGCTACTACAAAAAAATTTGGTGTGATTTTACTGTTCCCTCATCAGCTCAACCAAGATAGAGGTCTTCTGCTTTATTTACACTTATGACGTAAATATAAAATCGTACTTAAACGTGGGACAAGGTACGTGCATAAAATTTTAAACTTCAGTTTCTAAGGCGCATGTGTATTTATATAAACACTTTTCTACAGGGGTGTAAGAAACAATTTCACATAGAAATAACAATAATATATAATTTTCGCATTATCTACCTTCTGTACGGCACAGTTCCGCTCCTATTGTTTTATCATACTTCACTTTCTACACTAATCGGCCAATTTCTCATATTCTATAAGTTTTTTACACAGTACAACTTGAAATTCGTGTTTATTTCTCTCGAACAAGACAATAGACACGGCAAATAAATTTCTTCATTAAATAAAATTTCAAATACTATTTTCAGCTTTTTGAGTAAACATGAAGTTCAGATTAAATGTGAAAGTTATTTTAAGAAAATATATCCTATTTTGAATTGTATGAACAATAACACAAAACGTTCTCTCACATCCCAATAAAAGGTGTTCCTACATGTGTATTGCATGTTTTATAAAGATTTCACTGAACTAGTGTCTCAAAACAAGTAAAATATATGCTTACACAACTTCGAATTCAACCATACAGTCCGCATTAAATCAGAAAAAAAAAAGATTTTCCTGATTTACTTTTCTGCAAAAGTTTTTCATTATTTCTTACAATACTTTTTTATATAAATTATATATGCAAAGCCAATTGATCTGAACATAAGTTACGTTTGAATACTTAATAAATAAACTTACCGCCTTACACAAAGCAATATATCTGGTTTGGTTTGTTTTGAATTTCGCGCAACGCTAAATGAAGGCTATCTGCGCTAGCCGTCCCTAATTTAGTTAATTTGTTTGTAATTAAGCACAATGGGCTATCTGTGCT
>NW_013666540.1:289201-315824 GCF_000517525.1 Limulus polyphemus | reverse complement strand
AACACGTAATGAGTTCTAGAAAGATCGGGGAACATCAGGAATAATCCAGTATTTGCTAAGCGCCCTCTACTGTTGTATATAAGTGCGCCAGACAATGAATCGAAATTGAATTGCAGACAGGCAGATATAGAGACTGAAAATTGAGTCAAGTGCGGTAGTGAATTATAGCGTGTGTTTAATTTAAAGTGGCTGTGGAAAGTGAGTGTATTGTAAAGTTGAATTGAGAAAGAATAAACTAGTTTTATTTAAGAAAAGACTTGTATCGCTGAAGTTTCATCGGAAATAAATTATACGGAAAATTAACAAATGAACACATAGACGCAACAATACTAACTAAATAACCAATACTGTTTATAAAATTAACACTAAATAAGTGATATAGCATTGTATTGTACTACTAGAGTCCAAGTAACTGGTTTAATACATAATTTGATTTTGTTTGTTGTTAAATGCAAAATTACATAATGGGCTACCTGTGCTGTGCCCACCACAGATATCGAAACTCGGTTTTTAGCGTTATAAGTATTCATATTAACACCAGGGGGCGTATTTTGTGTAAAAGAGTGACAACGTAAGAATATTTACATTTCCTAAGAGTGTACATTCAGAAAGTAAATAATTCATAGTTTATCCTTCCGTCTAGTAGTATAACGTTTCGCTCGCAGCCTGACATGGCCTGGTGCTTAGGGCGATCAACTCCCAGTCTGTGGGTCACGAGTTCGAATTTTATCACCGAACATGCTCGCTCTTTCAGCCGTGGGGCCGTTATAAATGCACGCTCAATTCCACTATTCAATTATAGAAACCTGAGAGTTGGCGATGAGTGGAGTTACTTTTCTTCTAGAGTCTAGTCTATCACTTCAAAATTATGAAGGGCTAGCGCAGATAGCTGTTGTTGTTGTTTGTAATTAAGCACAAAGCCACACAATGGGTTATCTGTGTTCTACCCACCACTGGTATCAAAACCCGGATTCTAGCATTGTAAGTCCGCAGACATACCGCTGTGCCACAGGGGGGCGCGCAGATAGCACTTGAATAGTTTTACGCAAAATTCAACAAACAAAGGTGTCTCTCAAGAAACGTTGTGACGAGTATTAAGTCACAAAAAAAGTAGGCGGAAGAGAAGTCTTGAGAATAAAATGTTCTTAATAAAAGATAGAATTTCTTTGTTAAATAACGGATGCTTGCTTGACTCAATAAACATTTGATTTTATCTGTTCATTGTGCAAAGGTTAATACTTATGCGCATTTTACAAAAGAAAAAAATGTAAATATTTTCTTATTATTGTTTGTTTGTAATTAAGCACAATGCTACACAATGGGCTATCTGTGCTCTGCCCACCACGGGTATCTAAACCCGGATTCTAGCGTTGTAAGTTGTGTTAATGCTCTAGGGATCCAGTGTGATAATTACACTTATCTCTGATGGTTTTAAAGTTTACATGGTTGTTGAAGTTTAATTCTCTGCGCAAATTGCCCTCACCCCCAGTGGCACAGCGGTAAGTCAGCGGACTTACTTATAACGCTAGGATTCGGGTTTCGATACCCATTGTGTAGTTTTGTGCTTCGATGACTACAAACAAACTACACAACTTTTTTTTTTTTCAATTTGAAACTTTTTCAATTTATTCTTGCAACAACTTTGAAGAGGGTAGAGGTAAAAATGTTCTGAAAACTGAAGTTATTAATTAAACTCTAGAATTATTTTCGAAAGATCGATGTTTCACTCTGAAGAAATAATTTCCTGTTACATCAGACTATGATTTCAGGCGTTAAGTGTACTGTGTCATCTAGTACAAAAAAAAACACAGCTGTTAATTTTTACCTGGGAAGTATAATATAGAGACATGTATATCTATGTTCAGGGGCAGAGTATAAACTGCGGTTTAGACGAATAAAATGCGTTTCAGACCTGTAACGAAATATCACACCTCAAACCAATAACCTACGTCTGGGTTAATTGAGTTTTGTTTAATTTTAAGCGCAAAGTTATACAATGAGCTATTTAAGCTGTACCCATTTCAAGGATCGAATCTCAAACGTTAGCGTAATAAGCCTTCAAGCTTACCATTGAGTCCACTGCTCGGCGTCTTGTAGGGTTTGTTTGTTTTGTAATTAAGCACAATGGGCTATCTGTGCTCTGCCCATCACGGGTATCGAAACCCGGATTCTAGCGTTGTTATGTCCACAGACATACCGCTGTGCCACTGGGGGGGGGGGGCTAATTTAGTAGTGAAAGACTAGAGGTAAGGCAACTAGTCATCACCACCCACCTCAAAGTCTTGAGCTACTACTGGAGTAGTAGGATTGACCGTTAAATTATAACGCCCTCGCGACTGAAATGGCTGGTGGGGCGGAGATTCGAACCCGCGACCCTCAGATTGCGAGTCAAGCGCCCTAACCACCTGGCCATGCCGGGCCGTAACATATCCATTTACCCATCAATTTCGGTAAAAGAAAAAAAAAGAAATATATTATACACGTAAGTTAATAAAACATATTTTCAGAACAGATTAAAAAGTAAAGAAAAATCGCAAAATACGCAAGGTTTAATCAGCTTTTGTCAAACGTTTCGTTTTATCTCATTCCAATCGTAAATATCAATCATTCTGCTCACCTACACTTCCTAAGCCTACAAATTCCATTACAAAGTTCTAAACTTTCAAGAACATATTTAACCGCCTATCCACCCATACGTATTTCTGTAACTATCCATTCATTCCCTTTACCATCTTATCTGACACAATACTCACCCAGTCACCATCAATCCAGCAAACGACTTACACTCATGGTTGCATATTTGATATTATGCTATTACAAACGGCAATTACGATTCTGTTTATAATTATTAGTATTATTATACTTCTTATAATAATAATAATAACAGGCCTGTTGCTGCCGTCGAACTCCTGTTATTTGTGTAAGGAATGCACATTACGAGAGGAAACTTGTGTGTGTTTTATATATATATATAACACAGTTATTTGTAAGCATAATAAAATATTTTAATACATACTACATGCTTCAACAGATACCTGAAGAAGACAGACCAATGCTCTGTCGAAACGTGTAGTATGTATTAAAATATTTCATTATGCTTACAATATATATCTATATATATCAGTCCTTTCTCTATTGCCCACTGTGTTCTGTTTGAGGGCCGTGATTACGCACAATTGCCCATAATTATATGTTCTACTGTAACAAGCTTTTGCGAAGAATAGTAGCTTTGACAAAAATTTTCACAGACCACCTAATTGTATGTGGACGTCGCTTCCAAGACCATGATGAAGCAGACTAAAGACACAACAACCCCTAAAGCTACTAGTCTAATAGAATTACAGTGATTCCAATTTCTTTTGTGAAAACAGGCGCAGATTTCGAGGCGTGGCTGGAAGTTTGTGAACTTTTGGCTTGATAGCCTTCGTTAATTTCAAATGCTCATTCATTGTCTAGTTAACTGTCCCAGGAGGTATACCCAACTTTACTGCATTGGCTTTCTGGGTTGAATGGTTCTCTTTCGTAACCATAGCCTTTGTGAATGAAAGCGTTACTCCTAATTGGCTTAAAGAGTGTTTCTAAGCACTATGCTACCTAAACATTGTACTGTACAAGTTAATCCGCTTCAACAAAGGCCACTAAAGACACCCTTTCTAGTATGTTGTATCCTTGCGTTCTACAATGTTCACTAATTTCGCTGTATGAATAATTCTCTTCGGAAAAGAGAAATATATATATTCTCCAGTAACAAATCTATCCGTGACACCAATGTATGTCACACGGTCGGAAACTTACCTTAAAGCAAATATGTCAAACATGATACTACGGCACTTACCTGCGGTGACACAATGCTGCGTTACTATATACAAATCGTTCATATAAAGTGTGTGTGTATGTATATATATATAGACATACATAATGCGATAACTTGTTTCACTGCAACAAGCATCCTGCAAGTTTGAGTTTTACTTTCGAGTTAGGTTTAGGGAATACATTTTCATGACCTTATTTTGCCTTTTGAAGCCGCTGCGGATTCCATGCATGCAGAGTTTACACTATAATTAGTCTGCATGTCTCTCGCTGCTATAAAATAAACCCCCGATTTGAAGCAAACAATTGTTTATGAAGCACACATAGATAGGTTTGTAACTTCCCTCCGGTGCTTCTTATTTTCCAAAAATAACCTAACCAACCATATAAAACTTGTATATTACTTGTATAACGTGAAAACAGAGAGGTGTTCAGGATCGATTAAGCAAAAATATATTCTTTAAGGATCAAGGTTATGGCCATGCTATATGCAAGTCGCATTTTTCTTCAAGCACTAGCCATTAAAAGTAATTTATCTTGGACTTAGTAAAACAATGTCGCACGATATATATACTTAATGTTATTTAGCTGTATATATTTTCGATTAGCATACACGTATCAGCGTTACCTGCTTTCTACTATATCTTTACACTGTAACTACAAACAAGATAAGCGTGCGTAATTTAACACGTGGATTAACTTTTACTTCAGTAAATAAGACACTTAGCGACAAAAATGTTAAAGAACAGTCGTTATCCAAGTTCAGATAATTAAAGTAACGAAACCCATAGTCTAGGAACATATACATTATTTTTGTTATTACAAATTCCCCACCCCTACGGACTTAGACAAACAGCACGTAACGACAGTCTCACTATACTCATCCTTTATATATATATTCTTCACGAATTGTTTAGTGTTGGATCGAACAGTCAAATGGATATAACAGTCTAATAAACCTGCAATAAAAACAAAGATCTGTCTTGATAAATGTTTTTCATGTACATCCTGGAAACGGATACCATACTTTATGTATATATATCTTCATTCATATTTTGGATACTAACCTTCTCGGAGCGTAAAAAACAACAACAACAACAAAAACCGTTAGCCCCACCTCAATAAAATATTAGCAACGGGCGTATGAAAATGCGTAATCTGTCATTTTCATACAGGAACCAAAAATAAAAGTAGGTTTTGTTTACTTGTTGATGAACGATTCATTCTAAATCAATACATGAATCCGCTGATAATTCACAAGAGTCTATAAAAATGCTTTAATAGTCACACCTAAATACAAAAGACAGTTATTTCATGCTTATAATTTGTATTTTCATCAAGTTATCCAAACAATAGCAACAATCCAAAAGCATAGCAAACAATACATATCTTGAAATGTACAACGTACACAAAACCTCAATAACGCCTTAGTAGCTTAACAGTTGTGTGTTGGAGAGATAAGAAAACTGATATTGAGTGGCTTATCATTCAATCTCAGTGCAAGCATGTTATATGTCAGTATCTTAGTGAATATAACGGTGTGGTGGTTTTTGAGTTTGTAATGGTAAAATTGATCTTGATGAAGAATAAATTTAAAATGGCAGAAACCAGTTTAAAATGAGGTTTAGTGCAATAATACCCACCCATGATTCCAGATTACAAGGCCTTGTATATGTTTACCCCTGATTCCAGATTGCATAGCCTTGTATACGTTTACCCCCGATTCTACTGTCTTGTATATGTTTACCCCTGATTCCAGATTCCACGGCCTTGTATATGTTTACCCCCGATTCTACTGTCTTGTATATGTTTACCCCAGATTACATGGCCTTGTATATGTTTACCCCTGATTCCATAGACAATGGGGCTTCGTATCAGCGATAAGAGAGTTAAAACTTTCTTATCTACAGCTTAGCACAACTCACTAACTGCATATATATATATACATACATACAGCAAAATTGTTTATTTGTTGAATTTCGCGCAAAGCTACACTCGAGAGCTCTCTGCGCCAGCCTTCACTAATTTTGAAGTGATAGACTACACGAAAAGCAGTTTGTTAACACCACTCATCCCCAGCTCTCAACCAACGAATAGTGGGATTGGACGTACATTATAACGCTCCCACGGCTGAAAGGACGAGAAGTTCGGTAGTGGGATTCGAACCCGCGATCCATGGATTGCGAGTGCCCTAACCATCAGGTCATGCCAGGCCTTTACACAGCAAAAATAATTCAAATTGTAGAGTATTTCCCAAATAATCTGAAGACCGCATCTGATTAAAGCTAATTACAACTATGTCGGAAAAGTTCTTCTCCAATCACAAGCATGTAATACTCGTGTATATTTCCACTTACATGAGGATAAATATCGAAAAAACATTTGTATTTGTTGTTAAGCACAATAGACTGTAATATACCCATTACACGCATTGAAACCCGGTATATAGAGTTATAAGTTAAGTCTTAAGATTTACCGCCGAGCTACTATGGAGCAGAGCATTTTAATAATATAATAATTTCAATATTCTTTATACACAACCACGTTTTAGCTTTATACGGATATGGTGAATTAACGCCAATCGTCAGTAATTTCGTTAAGAGTTGTTTATCAGTACGACTATAGTAGCATATAACATTACTAATTTAAAATCATTATAGATATCACTTTATGCTTCCGTAGAAATTAACAACAAACATGACATTACCGCACGTGTATGAGCATTCAATAAACGTTGAACAAATCATTCAGTTTAGAAGACAACATGAAAAGTTAAAAAACGTGTATTTGTTAATTCATTTACCGTAAACTAGACTGCCAATGTATAATGTAATGAAATTTAACAATAAAATTAAAAGGATACCAAAACGCTAATATTATTTACTTTTAGAGCGTACAAATCCAAAACAAAATTGTTAAACGTACTTGTGTAGTTGGTTCTTTAGCGTTAAATTGTACAAAGAATTTAATAGGTTGTTGTCAAAACGATTTTGGAGTATCGCCACATCCTTATAGTTCATATCGCTACGTCCTGTCATGCTCTATCTGACGACCGTGCATCTTGACAATAACCCTGTGTGGTAGTTTGTATTACAAAGAGCTCCGCCGTAAGGATTTCATGGCCAAAGCATACAATTCCTTCCTGTTCTTTCCATAATCCATCTACTGTACGAGAACGCCAGTTTCCAATATCGCTTCAACAGTCCGATTGCATATAAATTTATAGGTGCTGCGTCTGTCGACTTCACAAGTATGTCTTCTTGTGGAATAGCATGAATACCTGTTTCTTTCTCTAGCTGCTTGGAATAGACGACAGTTGAACGGGAGGTATGACTGAAAGCCTATCTTATCCATAGCCCATTGGCCTCGTTTTCAGACGGACATCCTTGATTATGTTGCGTTCTGTTCATAGATTCTCACTTGTTACAAGACCGCACATTACTTATCATGGCGGAGTAACGACTTGTTGCAGGTCCTTTTCTGGGGGGTCGTGCACCCCAAGTTGATCTATTCTCCATTTTTTAACAATGCCATTAAATACGAGACATATGTCTTTAAATATTTAAATCCCCATCTTAACACATCTTTATGATCTAGGAGTGTGAATATCTTGCATCGGAAAGGGCTGTTACACACCCTTCTCAAAAGCAATACATTTTATTTGGAATTACACTACTTATGAAAGTCAAAATGTAGTTCTTATACTTCCTGTTCCACCGCGACTTTTATATCGGTTGTTCGTGGTTGTCATGACTTGCTAATGTGCATATCAAAAATCGTTTTAATACAATCATTTTAAGTCTTCAGTGATTGTAAATTCAGTTATTTCGTTAGTCTTTAATTTGACTTATGTATTGTGTAAAATGTAGTTGGTGCAATGTAAATATATTCAGTTTAAAGCTTTTATCTACGAGTTATCTCGTGAACTCTCATCTTAATTCCCCACCTTTTACTGTCATTGCGTCTAAACACTAAAACAGCTGATCCATCACCCGACAAGTGAATTGTTTTAAATACTAAAATTTTGCATGTCAAGTCTGTTAAATAAAAAAATCCAATATCTCTTATGGGTTTATATAATACTCTCAATAATTGGATTCAGCAAAACTTCTCGCGCCCAAGAACTTCACGAAGCACCTTTGACATTTAACCCAAAACTACAGCTGCCTACGGATAGGACCATGTTGGATAATTCTTGACCTCGAGATAAAAACCTTTTATGGGAACATCAGTATCGTATCTATCGAAACGTGTCCACCTAACATTGTCATGAATATAATTGAAATACTATCTTTATTACTCTTACTGCCCATACTAATTATTGATAAGAACGTACGTGACAAGACCAGGCAATCCTTTCATTAACAAAATGATATTATAATTTAGTTGTATTATTTATCTAAAGAAGAATTGTCTGTCTGTGTCTGGTTTCTTAAATTCAAGTTTGTGGGAGGAACTGGCTAAATCAATTAAAATGAAAGTTGGTATAATTCAGATGGATACCTCTAACACTGAGTTTTAATGTGTAAATGTTAGGACAAACAGTTCGTGTTTGCCAGACTTTCAGTTTCAGTAGATGAAATCGCCGCCGCCGAACGAAGTGATGAAGCCGCGAGTTTGAGCGCGTACTTTTGCTGATCGCCTGTATTCAGTAGGCCTACATAGCTAATGACGCACACGCATGCCGTCCCCGTGAAGTCAACGAAATAAATGCCGTGCGAGTAGTGGGTACAACTGTTACTCGTAAATAAATCCCATGACATATTTAAAGCGGTCTCCTAACACAATTAAAATGAAAGTTGGTATAATTCAGGTGGACCCCTCTAATACTGAGTTTTAATATGTAAATGATAGGACAAACAGTTCGTGTTTGCCAGACCTTTCAGTTTCAGTAGATGAATTCGCCGCCGCCGAACGAAGTGATGAAGCCGCGAGTTTGAGCGCGTACTTTTGCTGATCGCCTGTATTCAGTAGGCCTACATAGCTAATGACGCACACGCATGCCGTCCCCGTGATGTCAACGAAATAAATGCCGTGCGAGTAGTGGGTACATCTGTTACTCATAAGTAAATCCCCTGACATATTTAAAGCTGTCTCCTAACATCACTTCTCACACCAGGCAACAAGAAATTATTTCATGACATCACTTCCGGCATACCACAAATAATGCGTGAGTCAGTGCCAGCTATCAAAACCAAACTTTTTTTTTTCGTGGAGTGGAAAGGTCTTCCTTCACTCATTGGATTTAAATATAAACTGTCATATAACTTTTAGTTTTAAAGCGATACTGATGATTCGTTCTTTAGCGCAGTATCCCATCTATAGTTATATTTGACATCAGTTCAGAGAAAGTACTGTGGGTAAACAGTGATCATAAAAAGAATAAAATGGTCACATGGGTTTACGAACCTCTGCCCATACACCACTCGTATACAAACACACAACCCTTTTGTAATTTCAACGTCTTATGAACCACTCAAGAATTACAAGAGTATTTGTATTGTTTTGTTAATAAGAATTACAAGAGTATTTTGTATTGTTTTGTAATAATAATTACAAGAGTATTTGCAATGATTTGTTAGTAAGAATTACAAGAGTATTTGTATTGTTTTGTTAATAAGAATTACAAGAGTATTTGTATTGTTTTGTTAATAATAATTACAAGAGTATTTTGTATTGTTTTGTTGATAATAATTACAAGAGTATTTGTATTGTTTTGTTAATAAGAATTACAAGAGTATTTGTATTGTTTTGTTAATAAGAATTACAAGAGTATTTTGTATTGTTTTGTTAATAAGAATTACAAGAGTATTTTGTATTGTTTTGTTAATAAGAATTACAAGAGTATTTGTATTGATTTGTTAATAAGAATTACCTTAATTATTAATCTGAATTTTCATTCCAGGATCAACTAGAAAGTTGCTTATTATATTTAAAGCAGTTCTAGCTCAAGATATAAAACCCTTTTGTCTAGTTAGTTTTTAATAACCTATAGCCTATTTTGACGAACAGGAAAGCCATTCATCACGAACGACGTTTTATTTATTTTTTTCATCACAATTAGTGTAATAGCTCTTAACCCTTATTTCTACTTAATTACATAACATCAGGTTAAATTAGTGACATTACTATACATTTATGTTAGACCAAATTAAAGTTAAGCCCACCTTTCCTATTCAATTATAATAACCGTAACTATACATTGTATTGTTGTCTATATAAATTTTCAATGAAGTTTAAAAGTTAAACAGCTGCAGCCTTGAAACATTAAACTGAAAAATGAACTAAACAGCTCTCACATGTGGGTTAATCACACCTTGCACGAATGATGTTCAAGATTCCGTGCTGCACAAAGAACTACTTCCTTTCTTGTCGATCATGCTCTTTTTCATGGCCATGATTATGGACTAAAGCCAACACTGAAAACTATATTGTAACACACTTCTAATAAACTTTCCCACAAATCTCCCTCCCCACTTTATGTGGATGTCAGTCCCAAACACCACATATGAAAACAGTGATTTCAGGGGTTGTCTAGAAGAGTGTGAACTTTCGCTACTTTAAATATCCTACTTCATATTTTATTAATCGAACCCTGAGATAATCAGCTTCACTGCAATGTCTTTTGGGGTCAGAGGTTCTCTTTCGTGTTGGTTTATTTGAATTTTACGCAAAGCTACACGAGGGCCATCCTAATTTAGCAGTGATAGACTAGAGGGAAGGCAGTTAATCAACACCACCCACCGTCAATTCTTGGGTTCTTCTTTAACCACCGAATAGTGGGATTGACTGTCACTTTATAACGCCCTAACGGCTGAAAGATCGAGCATGTTGGCCTTGATTGGTATGGTGTGTGTATTTGAAGTTTGATGCTGTTCAAAACACTCTGCTGTGCACATTTGGTACTTGCATATAGAACATCAAATACTTTTTAACATTGTATCGTTTGAGTACAAATCGTTTATTAATGTCACCGTATGAACATTTCTCTTCAGAAATAGTGCCCACATAATCCTCCAGCCACAAGTGTAGGTGTGATAACATTTCAATGTCGGTCAGAACACTTCCGCAAACCAGACATATATAGGTGCTAAATGTCATACATGGTATCACAGATCATATATATGAAGACATTCCACTGTCTTAGCACATAAAAATTGGCCTTTTGAAAGTTACATTAATCCTCCATAACAAATATGAGGGGAAATACACAATATCAATCCCATAAAACTTGATCACTGGCTATCATTGTTATTAGAATAACAACCACGCCTTTATTTTCTTGACTAAGCTGTTATCTTTATGAACCGCAAATAACTGATAAAACCATAAAATACTAGATATAATAAAATTAACCTAAATGTTTCTGTTTATTTACATTAAAAAGATCAATCACATTTAAGCTAAAACCTTGAATGATAGTAAGTTGTTTTAAGACATCATACACATTCATGAGTGTATCTGGAGCAAACAAAATATATGCAAATATCTCTCTTAACTGAAATATTCCAGAAACAATTATATAGTCCATCGTCACTTTTAAAACTTTGGTGCATGTTTTTTACTTGTATTTAAAATAACATGATGAATCATAGCATATAAAACACCACAGTATTTCAAGAGTGATTATATGTAGCTTATGATAAACTTAAGCTATTCCATAATAATCATTACCTAATTAAAACTGTTTTAGAGCAATCTAGGAATATCCTGCCACACACTAGTGTAACTAATAAGTAAATACACTATTTTAGGGTAACCTATAAGTAACTAGAATTGCTTGTAACATACTCTACTTCTAAGTAACTTACCAGTTGGTACTGTTCTTTGCAATCAGTTATATTTCTTTAACTACACAAAATAATTGAATCAAGTATTTTTACCTAAACAAATTTAATTCTGAAAAACAAAATTTATATAAGGAATGAAAGAATAGTTAGAAGTATCTTTCAAGGGTGACACTCATCAATACAGAAACAGTTCCAATCTACAAGACTTATTTGGTGAGATTAATGCTCTCACTGAACTAGATTCTAACAAAGGAAATGCCACTGTTGGTGGTGATAATCATACCAATAATGGCTTTAGGAGTGAAGAATGTGATGCAAAAGTAGTCACAAGACACCTATATTCCCATACTCTAAATAATCCTTAGTTTACAAGTCACACCTAACAATTTGAAATCAAAAGCAATCACCTTAAAAAAACAAATTGAATGCTACATGACAAGTCTTGGCTAATTGTACCAAAATATTTTTTGTTTGTTCACATCAATGATGACTTACGTGCACAATGGACTAAACATTCATGTAAGAGAAATTTTATAAAATTTCAGTAAAAAGTAACATTCTGTCCACATTTTAGATATTTCTTTCACATATGCATGACGAAAACCAAATGAAAATTGATAAACTGATAGAAATTGTACATTGAAAGCTGCTGTAAAGGAGAATACACGCACAACTGACTGCCAAGTTAAAAATTAGATTGATTATCTTATGTTAATTAATAAAAATAACTTATGTAATTGCTCAATAATTAATGAATGAATCATAAGATTCATTAACATTAAAAGAAAAAATAAGTTAACTGTGAATTTCTATCAACAGTAACTAGTTAAGTTTCAAGCAACATAATTTTCTTTCAATTGAACTATAGTGATCAGTATACTTCAACTGATGTTAACCAAAAGATGGATGACCAAATCTAAAAATGATACCTTGATATAGTAGTATGTTTTTTATTAACAGTTTGATAGTTAGGAATTTTGTGTGTGTATGTGTGTAATTGTATATTGAAACCTCACGAGTCAGTCTTATGAAAATAAGCTGAATATCGTTTATGTAAAGAAAGGATGCCTGGACTTGATAAAAGTTAACTGTTAGGTAAACTATTTATGATTGGTCAGATATGATGAGTCACTCTTGACTGGCCTTTAAAATGTAGTTGGGGCATGGAAGGAAATTTATCTAGTAAGTTCCTGATATAAATAATAAAATTTCAATACTGTTAATGAGAAGGTTATTTTAACTTCTCATGCAAGTTATTAATAATTAAATGGCTAAACATTGAAAATTGTGTTTTTTTTTGGAACCACTTTACATGGCTGTCTAAAAAGTTTTAAGATCAAAGGTCAAATGGCCCTAATGTAGCATGTCTACTTATTCAAAGTGGGTATGTGCAATGCTTTCCTTTTCATTGCCTGAATAAAGATTGTTCAAAATGTATTCAGCTTCATTATTTACACACTAAAAAAGACATCTTAGTATAATTCCTCTCACAGAAACCCTTGTAAGTTTTCTGGGCAAACTATGCTGTTATTGTTGAATAATCTATCTGATGATATTTGTCAGGAAATCAGTCCCCTCTCTTACTTTCAAACATTCATAGATTTAACTACAAAACAGCATTTTACTGCATGCTTCATGTTAATACTAATGGCTTATAACAGTGTAAACACACAATTTTGAAATGCCTAATGGAACTGCATGTATGCATAATATTCCCTCAATTTGCAGAATTTATTCATTGCCTATCAGCCATGTTAAAAAACAAGATTTTACTTGAATTGGGAGGCAATTTTGTTTTTAATAAGCAACTTCACACTACATAATCAAAGGTACTGAAAATCGTGATTGCCAATTCTGACACAAAACAGTAAAACTGTGTGATTATATCCTCCAATATCTTGAATTTTAAGTCCTAGAACTCTTACCTAATATTGGGCAGGAATCTATTACCTTAATAACTGCTTCATTGGCATGGCACAGATTCCAGACAAAAAATGTATAAAGAAGTTCTTGTTTGGTTGTAAACTATCCATCATAAAGTATGATCTACAAGTGGTTTGTGTAATGGTGGTTAATGTGACATTACAATTCATCTCAAGAATGTTTACTTGGCTTTGATGGCTCTTCACTGTTGCATTATCATTCTAGAAAAGCCCATGTTTGTCAGGGAAGAAATTCAATTGTATAGAGTACAAATCATCAGTAAAACATTCAGGTACAATCTGCTATTTATATTTGTTTGCTATCATAGTACAGTAAGAAATAACTGAAACCTAACTACTGATGAAGGAACTGGTTCATTTGGATAAAGTCTTATATCTGTGGTTTCCAGAAAATTAAGAGAACAACAATTTTATTGGGCTATAACCAACAGATTGCAGCCAAAGTTTTTAAACTACCACAGATAATGTCTAAACATTAAAAGAAAAAAAAGTTGATTTTGAAAACACCATAACAGGCATGCAGTATCATGTTTCCACTAAAATTCCAATATCATTCCTCGTACCCAGTATCTTTCAGACCAATATGTATTTTGCATTTAGAAAGCTCAAGCAATCACCTAACCCATCACGTATTAGTCCATTTTACATATGCAAATGAATGGAGTGTTCTACAAGTGTTTATATGGACTTAATCACATGAACAGTAGTTTACATATAACTAATCCCTTTACACTAGATACAATTCTAAAAATGTGTTAAAAGCAAGAAAATAGGTCTGCAAAGAAAAAAATATTGCATTCATTTTTCATAACAATGTAGATAAAACTTTTTTTTTGTTTTTTATCAAGTGTGTACTAACTTATGGTTCACTGGTTTCAGGGATAAAACTGTTTTTTGTCATATTTAACATTAAGTGTCATGTATAGATATCATGCATACTTGTCTATTTAAAGTAAACATAAACTAAACCATGAATACATTGTAAACTATTTAATTCCTTTACTTGCTGACTAATGTTCACTCAATCTGTTAATTTTTCCTTGTCTCTAATCAGCAGAACAAAACATGTTAAAATTTAATAATCAAACACATATACGTTGTCCAAATTAAGCTATAGTGAATATGATATTTTGATGCTCTAATTTAGAAAAATGTAAACTATGTTGGAGTAATTTAATATCAAAATCAAATATGACTGTTAAGAAAAAATAACTAACCAAAATTATCAAATATGCTTCAATTGCTAGTAGTTTTCAATGAACTTAGAAACAGAATAACTGACGAGGTTCTTCATACAAATGATAAAACACTATATTTAGCTATCTCAAGTGAAAATACTTTGTATGTTCATAACTGCTGTTATATCTGAAGAACATTGTTAACACTGCACTACTTAGCAAAATGTCTTTCTATCAGCTTAATCCTGCATGATACAACATTTTAAGTACACCATTTATACTTATCCCAAGTGTAATACATATTAATTTCATTAACAAAATAAGTTGTGAAGTTCCTCAGGTGATGATTTAGGAGGTAAAATATTATCCAATAACCAATGAATATACCCTAATTTATGATATTTATGTGCAATTGTCCATCAGTGAAAAACTGGGTTACCTTAACAAATATACAACGAAACAAGACATATCATGGCTTTTGAAGTTAGTGGATTTAAGGAATACTTGATGCTTGGATTTGTTTTTGTTTCACATACTAATACCAAAATGGTTAGGTAGTCATACACAAACACACACACACTGAGGAAAAGTATTAGATATGAAAGTGATTGTGCAAACAGTTCTTAAATTACAAGAGAATAACTTGATATATAACAACAACTCTGTTCTGCTAAATGAAAAAGTTAGAATACATATTAATTTAATAAAATGTTTAAAATAAATGAAAATTGGTCTGAATGGATGAGAATAGTTTATATAAATTATACTTTAATTAGGCTTTAGTTGTTAATAGTTCTATTATAAAGAATATTTGTCTCAAGTCAGTAATATTTTACAAACAACCAAGCACACACACACGTGTATGTATGTACTGTCAGCTATAAAATATCAAAGACAAAAATACACCAAAGTCTCATCCTTACATACTATATAAGAAATAATAATTTTCTAATTAGACTGGTTGTACATCTGAAAGATGTTGATCAGATTTTATTCAATGACAGTGTGTTGGCCTGACAAGCTTCCATAAAACAAAAGCTATCTCCTGCTTTGGGGCACAGAAACAAGTTCATGGCAAAAATAATTTCTTTAACAATTTAATATGTATAAAATGTTTTTATTTTTAGCATAAAGCTACACAATGAGCTATCTGTGTATTGTCCACTGTGGGGAATCAAAACCCTGGATTTTAGCACTGCAAGTCCATGGGGGGTGGGGTGGGGGGGGGGGAGAAGGTTAAGTCATAAAATCACAATCCTATATATGACAAATATATTTCATTTGCATAAGCCAAAGCCTTCAAAGGCTTTGAAAAATATTTCACTAGCTGAAACATATTATTAGGTCATCAAGAAATTAATGTCACATTTTGGAACACTTTCATTAACCACCCTCAAAAAACATACATCACGTATAATAGTTAAACGAACCGTCTAAACGTCATATTAGTGTAGCCTATATTATGTGTAAAATTTAGTATACTCTAATCCCTTACAGTGATGGCACACGACGAGACACACATTTGCCATGTAATGCTGTTTGAACACAAAAGGGGAAACAATGCCTCTGTATCCATAAAGAATATCAAAGAAGTTTATGAAAATGTTTTGAACATTCGTTCAAACTTTATTCAGGTGACTTCAGCCATAAAAACTGTAATGGCAGGGGCTGACATGTTGGAATTGATATTGATGCTTATTGAGGCAACACACTCATGAAATGGTGCTGAAATTGCATGTATCTCATAAAACAATACGCAAACATCTAAGGAATATGGGAAAACTCCATAAAAAAGGTTTTTGGGTGCCTCACGAACTCTCCGATGATCATCGTTTCCAACGTGTGAACATTGCTTAATCTCTTCTAGCGTGTAATGCGCGTGATCCATTTTTGGACAGAATTATCATCGGTGATGAAAAATAGATTCTCTATACGAATATTAAATGCAAAAAGCAATGGCTCAGTCCTAGACAGAAACTACTTCCGACGCCAAAACCTGGACTCCATCTATAAAAAGTGATGCTTTGCATTTGGAGAGACATCAAAGGAGTAATTCATTTCGACCTCCTCAATCCACAGCGAGCTGTCAATGTAGAGATCTATAGTCAGCAACAGGAATGTTTAAATCAAGCCCTTCACTCATCAATCAGAAAGGTGGTGTTCTTCTCCACGACAATGCATGTTGACGTGTGGCACATCTGACGCAACACAAGATTACAGAGTTGGATTGGGAAGTTCTCCCCCACTCACCATATTCTCCAGATATGGCACCATCAGATTACCATCTTTTTTATTTGCTACAACACCATCTTAATGGAAAAACGTATACAAATGTGGGAGGTGTTAAAGAGGGCATCGATGTGTTTTTTGCTTTAAAGCCAAGTGATTTCTGTAATCAGGGCATTAACAACCTGATTGTAAGACGGAAAAGCATCATCGATAAGAATGGAGACTATGTCATTTAATAAATTTTTTGCTTCGATATATAAGTTGTTCGGGTTTTTTCATCTAAAAAAGCGACATTAATATATTGATGACCTAATACTTTGTCATCTATTTTACATTAAACCTATGAACTTTGCAAAATAATCAAGAAGTCTATAATGATAAACGTTTTTTCTGTTTACTTTGGGTCATTTAAATAATACATACTTCAGTAATTTCTCAGGAGTTACAGTATTAACCTCAGAATGGCTTGAAACGGTTCAGGTGGGGGGGGTAAGTTGTATTTTTCAAGCTGTTTTAAAAAAATCAAATTCTTAATGCAACATATAGCCTGATGTTATTAATAAAGAGGCACTGTAGATGAAATTGTTTTAAAAAGTCATTGATTAGTTTGGATGACAGTTAAAATTATCTTAAATATTTGATAGATCTAACATTTTAAAGGCTTATAGTGTTAATTGGGAATTGAGAGAAATTTATGCTCTCTAAAAAACTTTTTAATCAAGTAAAATTAAATACAGTAAATATCTGCTGAAGAGGCCTAATTAAATACATAATGAAATTGCAAACTAAATATGGATTTTGTTTCAATACTACCTTTAAAGAGCCAAGCACATAAGATTTATTAAAATGCAGTCTTAAAAGTTCTAGATCTTTTGTTTTTGTTTGTATAATCTTAACCTTTTATAATTTTAAAACACCTAGCATAGCTGTTAATACGTATTTTCTGTTTTCATTACTATCCTTGTTTTAGAATGTTCGTATTTACAGATGTTACAAGTCCAAACTGCATAAATCTTCAAAATTAACACAACTATACAAATTTCATTATTTACAATGTTTTGAGAAATATTAGGTGTTTTACAGAATGAATATAAATGCATTATATTTTTAATTATCTGGTGTTTAACAAGAACAAGAAACATGTCGTATGTTCAATACTACAAGCTTATAACACAGTTTTTGTTATTTTTGTGAAACAGTTATAATTTGACATAAAACCAAATTAATTTATAGATGGTATGTTTCCTCTGTAATAAAATGCTTATATTGACAAAATCACTACATGGCTCCTACATATGTTTCATATATAGACTATATATAATACTTTAGCATGTACAAACTATAAATCTTGCTAGTCTTAACAGGCGAGTGACAAGAGATAAAACTTTTCAGACCGAATAATATATGTTCAGAAAGTTGAGACATACATTATTTTCCAAGTTAATTTTGCCTTATTTTGCTTAATTACATAAAAACGTAGCAAACATTCTACCACTGTAGCTCTGAGAAAAGAGTGAAACTTTTTACTCTGTTTGGAAAGAGACAGACACTTTTAAGTCATAATTACCAAGCCTAAACATAGGATCTAAAGTTAAAAGGTTACTAAAAAAGGTCAAATATACATTTACGGTTGTATCGCATCTCTCACATATTCTTGAAAAATTTATATTTTCCCAGATTGATTTTTTCAAGAAATTTATCTTCAAAGAATTAAACATGTCTAAATATCAGCTTACTGACAGTGATTTCCTATTATTAGTTAAGCAAACACATATTACTTTATAGAATATATTGAGATCCAGTTTTAAATTGTTCCATAGTGGTCAAACAACCACATACATTTTTAAACAGCACTTATTCACACAAAGCTTAAACCTATTTGCACGGGTGAGGGTCAAAGTGAGCATGCTACAACTTTTACAGTGCCATTCAACACAGTATTACATACTTTATGTAAGAGTTATCAGCTGTTCATTTCACCTAATGCTGATGATTGTAATGACAGTTCACAGTAGAGGAGAGTAACTACCAGACAAAATTTATAGGGATAGTGAAAAGAACTTTAGATCTGCATTTTGCAGGTTTTAGAGGATATACAAATGCAATATGTAAATCATACAATGGAAAAAAGTTTTTATTCTTCACAAGAACATCACCACCTTGCACTCCAACTTGTCCGTCTCAGTTAGAGGACATCATCAATTCACAGACATATCTTGTGTACAAATACTTTTGTAAAACATTAATTTTGGTGCACAACAGACTTGTACGTATTACTACTAGCTTCCCACATTTTGTATAGATACAAGTAGTAAGCTCAAGATTATAGTCTATAATTCTTCTCTTTGGTTAAATGATTTATCTATTATTTGAAGTTTGTATGTTTTTTACTTAAGAGTAGAAAGATTATTAACATGAGAAGAGGTAGTGCTAACAGAGTGGCTACCTAAGCTCAATGTTGCTACACCACAGGTTTTTCTGCTTCCCTGTAGTCTACACAAACGTCACTACAAAACCTGCATGTGAAGGGTGTTCAAATCAATACCCAACAGCCGAGACTAAAAGCATCTGTTTGAGATTATTCCAAGTGTGTACTAGCAATAATATGAACATTTTATGAGTATTTCTAATATCACAATATAAAAGTTCAGGAATACGACTTCAGAAAATTCAATTATGTTTAATTGTAAACAATGTGAGTAGGGTTTTAACAAATATAACATAAAACATAAGGATCTTCTTCAATCTCAGCAACATTAGGGAACTAAATTTCACACTTGTACATTTTACTAAAAGCTTGCTACATTTCATTTACATACACACAGTAAATTTGGAATTATAGTCAACATTCTTTCTCTAGAACAGGGTCGGTCCGATGAACAATGGACTAATCTAACACAACTATTTTCCCCTCACTTATTACTTACAATTATCTCAATATGCCATTATGATTTTTGGACTACCTGGTTACCATGGGTTCATGAAACTCTTGGCTATAACAGAGATGCACTGCCTAGATAAGAGATATTGTTATGGTGTATATTGCAACAGCATCATGATTTTTTGTTTCTATCTCAGCAAATCAAAAATGTGAGGTAACAATGTTAAACATTATGCACATTACTTAACATTGATTTAGAACAGGGTGAGCAGTTCTGTGTGATTAGATTACATCACACTCAAGTCTAGAGCCTTAATTACATTATTAACACTCACCTATAAGATCAGAAAAAATTTTAATACATTAAAATAAGTATTAAAACAATATTAGGAAGAAAACCAGAGGAAAACTTCCATATGTTTAAGGCATGTTTTTTCACACAGTTCTGCTTTATTTAGTTTGAAATAACATATTGGTGGTACACTACACAATTGGCATATTTCACAAATGGTCAAAGCAGAATCTCAAAACTCTCATTTTGTCACAAAAATGCTTTATCACTAAACCTTTTTTCAAATACTGATATACTGTGCAAATGAAAATGTTTTTGTGTTATAATACAAATTTTATTTCTACCTCATTTGTATTATACTGTGAAATAAATTAAACAGTTTATTCATGTGGAAACAATATTCTAGAATGTGAAAAGATAGTCCTACCTGATAGATCCAAATGGTTGAAGTCCAAACTTTCTGCTATTCTGTACAATCTTTTTATTATCAATTGTATCCAAATTGTTTTATATTTTACACTTAACAAGGTGCAAGCACAGTTTTGAAAAATGTCACACTTTGTGAGTGGAACCCACAAAAACTATAAATTTCTCATTTTAATAACCATTTTTACTTTATGTGGTAATTACAAAATTACTAACAGTAAATTTTAAAGTAATCAAAACCACATTTGTTAAGCCAAATACCAAAAAAAAAAATTCTAGAAACAACATCCAAGGAAATATATGAAGACAAACAAGTTTGTGACATTTTTATTGCAGTCGTGACCAAGTTTTAGATTTAAGAGTTCAATGCTGAGAAAATTAACTTTCAAAACTTTTACTTCCCAGACCATATCAGTACACATTTACTTAAAGTAGAAGTTTAATTAGCATTACAAAATGCTATCAAAGAAAACTAATTAAATTATATCTGTGAAACACAAGAAAGCAATGAAAAAAAAATTTATGAGCTATATGCTAAAATGTTCACATTCACATTACAAAACTGACAAACATGAAAGGTGAAAAACATCTGAAAAACTAGTTAGAGCCCACATACATATACATGGCCCACTGTTCACACCAATAAGAGTACTGAAATGAAGTTTCATAATTTTTCAACTTTCTCTTATTTTAAGTTAAGCCCACTGCCTTCTAACATAACTGTATTTTTTTTAAACAATTATTAAACTTCTGATCAAGTATTTTGAAACAGATTTAGTAAACTATTTTGTCAAAACAAAACAATAAAAACCATTCTCACAGTGGACTAAGGCAGGAAAAATAAGGTAAATGTTTAAAATGAATGAAATTATCAAAAGTAAACACTATCAAATTTCAGTATTATTTTCCACTTTCATTACCTATTAATATCCAAAAGTAGGATATACCATTCATAGCCAAATACATGTTTACCATATGTACAGCTACTAAGTACAATGGATTTTTGTTCACTTTAATGCTAAGTCAACTCCAAGCAATAAGATTTTATGCTGTAAATACTTTATACATATTTAATATTTTTTGAAAGAAGTAACTATTTCCTTCCCAGTCATTAGTTACAGCAATAAAGTTAGAACAAATATTCTCTAGATAATAGAATATATCATGAAAATATCTTGTATCAAATAAATCTATTTATCATTTCTGCTGAGAATGTCATCTGTTATCAAGATAACCTGCTGTGGAATGTTTATATTTATCAGCAAGGAAGGAAACACCAGTCCCTCAAAACTTGTATAAATTTTACTAATAGTTAAAGACACAAAAGCAAAAGTCTACAGAATTTAGCATTTTTACCCAAAAAACAAAGAAAAGCAATAAAAAATTTTAAGCTGAAATGGCAGAAACAAAACCAATTTGTTTTAAGCTTTACATTTTTAATAAATTTGATATCATTATTCTATAAAACAAATGTTCAGTTTAAAACCAAAGTATATAGTGAATAAATCATAGAAATGTCATCCCAATGATTATTTTCCCAAGCATCCATAACTCTTACACAAACAAAACTATAATTAGCTTGAATTTGCTGAAAATAGCACATCTTTTCCAACCCTTAACATCTAAATATAACTCACTCATACATACTTAAAACACAAACAACAAATACTATATACAAAAAGGCAATTTCAAATGGTATCAAATTGGTCACATTTTCTTTTACATGGACTTGTATAACATACCATTCAAACTTATAGCAATGATAATCTTTAATAAAAGTCTCCTCTTCGACTATAACTTGGGTGACCACGTACATGTCCAGCTCCATCTTGGTCATACCTATATTCGTGGTCTGGGTAGTGTTCACTAGCAAGGGGCAAGCCAGAAGGTCTATTTCCAGACTGAGTCAGTGGTTCTACTTGAGCCATTGCTGGTGGTACATCACTTCTATAGACATCACGAGAATATTCTTTATCCACACTTTGTCCCAGAAGACCTTGTGAACTTGTCTTTTTTGGATTATATTCAAAAGAAGTCATCCGACCAGCAAATCCTTCTGTGGAACTTCCAAATCTTTGTTGTTGTGATTGGCTGGAAGATAGTCTATCCAGATCTCTCATGACACCATGACTTGAAAATGTTTCTGAAGTGTTTATAGGAGAGAGACTACTGTAAGATCTACACTGATTAATATTTTTCTGAGAGATTTCATTGCCAGTTGCTTCTCTGCTAGCTATGGAGAGAGAATTATTTTGGTGTGCAGTATAACCCCTAAAACTAGAAGAATAACTAGTAGACGGAGATGTTATACCTGAATTACTTATAGTACTAGCAACATTGAGTTCCTGGTTAGACAATAACCGAGTCAGAGCTGTTTTGATTCCAGATGGGTTGTAATTACTATCTGTGTTTTGGGCAATGAACTTATCCTTCCAACTCTCTTTGTCTTGAAGCTGAGTCAGAAATTCTGACCGTGGCCTTAAGTATGTAGGTATGCTATTAGATTCATGCTTGTTTTTATAGCTTCTGCTGTACATAGCGTCATACTTACCAGATGTTTCTGTCAGAGTTTCCTGTTCTTGTCTTCTCTTCAAGTCATGTGTTTCCCTTTTCACATTGTCAAGATGTTCCACTAATGTAACAGAGAAAGTGCTATTAAATAATACAAAATATTCTACTTTTTTCATATATCAATTCCACATTAATTTGTATAGATTCATATTAACACAATTTATTTCAACATATATTCTACAAACATAACATGGACTGCCCAACTTTACTGCTTAAACATTCAAAAAACTACTACTAACTAGTATAACTTGGAAATATCTTGTGTACATTTAAAATCCCTGGTAGATATCTGTCGTCTGTTAGCTTGAAATAAAATATTATCTGGTTTGGAATAGGGTTAGCAAATACTTGCAATAATTTCTCAAGTTTGAAATTGAATGAATATCTAAAAAAAATATCTTCCTTTCTGTTGAAATTTTAACAACAAAAACTTCTGTAACAAAAAACTGCCATGAGGAGGTTGATCAGTCTTCTGACACACCTCTAGACACATTGAAAGTGAAGGCATGTGGCAAAGAGAATCAGCAAACCCTCTCAAGAATTTGGGAAAATCTTTTATTCCCAAATTATTATGTACATTATATTCTGAACTTTATGATACTGCAGAATGTTGATACATCTCAACCATCAACCATTAACTAAACTTTCACACTATACCTGTGGTAAAAATGCATTAAATCTGATATTTAAAAGTTGTTCATGAATACACAAAACAATCATTACACTCATGGTGTTTAAGATTAAAAGTTTTTGCTTTATACAGCTATTGTAAAATTCTCTGTCTTACATTACTCAGTGACAAAATATAATCACACACACACACACATATTTAACTCAGATATTACATGCTGAAAAGGATGACCAGGCTTCTCTTTACAATAAACACCAGTAAAAGTAAATTTATTTCATTTGCTTTTAATTTATATATCAATACACACTTCTAATGTTACCTAAAGAAATTAAAATCTAAATTACTATTTATAATTATTGTTTTACATGGAAATTTTGATACAAAGAAATAATTTTGAATGTAAATAAAAAAATAAGTAGCTCATACACTACAAGCAATGAATTACCTGTAACAACAGTAAATGTTTCAAGTTCAGAGCATAATCATGAGTTAATTTCCCATTTTCTAAAACCCATATGTCTATCATGTACATACCGTGTTGAGAAACAAATTAGATACTGTAAGATAAATTTTCACTTCCTAATGTGAAAGTAAAGACTAGCCACAAGTCCCAAAATTTAGTACTTATGCTAAAGTGTGTGTGAGATATTTGAACTATGTGTTTACATTAGAAGCAACTTAACTGATCCTAAGTGTAAATACTTAGTTCATACACAAGAAATGAAGTATATTTAGTAGTTCTGTAAAATATTTCAAAAAAGCATTACAACACAGCCATAAAAAGAGTGCATTAAAATTTAAAATTTTCACTTATTAAAATGAAAAAAAATAATAAAACAAACCAGCAGAGTAGCCTTTGACTGGTTCTTGTTCAAGCACTTGAACACCACTTTGTTGTTCTATCCTGGATAATTGTGTGTCCGTTTGCTGCTGTGGTTGTGTTTGTTTGAAAACAGCAGCTAGTAGAACTTGAATGTTCTCAATTTGCTTAGAAGAATGAGGATCAACCTTAACAATTAGAAAAACAATTATTTCTACAAACATCAACATACTGAAAATTTTGTATAAAATAACACTTTAATAAAGAGGGAAATAAAATATTTCATATCAGGAACTAGATGAAAAATAAAAGTTTATCTGGTTTCCTGAACTATAAATTCAGTAATTTAAACCTTTCCCCAATTTTCAATACTTAATTACTGTTACAAGGAATTTTAATCATCTATTTTCTGAATGCTATGTTACGTACAAACTTCATGATGATCAATGTCCAATAACTAGTTGAAATTATGTGATGCATGTTGAGTTTCTGACTCAACAATGTTGATCAGAGGCCACAGTTTGTGAATAACAAGATTTTTTATATGAAGGCTTTTTTCATCAATGGCCCTATGTAAGATCTTAAACTGGATGTGACAATTATGTCACAATCTCCTAAGGCATGTTCAGCTACACTAAGTTTTGTGGGTGATCTGAAATTTGAGTGTTCTTTTATACATGTTATTAGTTTTTTCTTTATAGAGCCAATATGATGTTACTGACAGCAAGGACAAGTAAATTTGTAAACTACTAAGGATGATTGTGACATAGAAATATGGTCCTTAAATAAGTGTAGGTGACAATTAGGTTTGAAAACACACCTTAATTGTACTCGTGGGTATATCCTACAAATAACCTGTCTTAGTTGAATCTAAATAACTAAGAAATATTCAACCATAAAAAGTAAATAAGTAACAACAGGGGATTTAGACACTTCAATTGGAATTATATTACAAGTTATTGGAATTCTCCATCTTTGTTACAGATTAGTGATTAGTTAACTTAAATAAAATTTTTGTTCTTTAGGTTGTTATGATGTTATTTCTGTGAATGTGGTTATTTTTACATAGAAGAAAACATTTTTTTCCTTTTTCAATTCTGATTGGCTTTTTTTTTTAAAAGACTGGGGTCACACCATATGATGACCCTATCCTTCTGCTCAAAATTATATGCCTAAATTGTTTTTTTCTTATTATGCTAGGGTATTAGTATTTTGGGATGGAGGGCTATGTTAGTAAAACAGAATTATTTATTCTTTTTTTGCACCAGTTATGTAGTCTTAAAACTGTTAACTCTTTTCAAGTTTCCAGCAGGTGAATACATTGCTGAAATTATTAATAATAATAAAGAATCATCCTTGGGAGACTGCACCACTTCTGTACCAGGAATACTCTTCGTCCAGTGTGTAAAGAGGTGCAGCAGACACAGGTAGAAAAAAGAAGGAGCACAAGCAAAAGGGAGAGAAAATGATGGGATTGGAATCCAAGCCACCTAATAACATATTCTCAATCCCAATGAAGAGAATAGGAAGATGAATCCTCTATAGACAGTAATGTGGGATAAAGTGAAACTGGATGTGCTCCAAGGTGTAGAGTGACTAGGGCACAGCAGACTATTCATGGCCGGTCAACTCAAGTCCAAAACCAAGTGGTATCAGGAATATAACCAACGATCTGTGGTAGGAGGAGGGTCCACACCCTCTTCACTTCAAGTTCCATAGAACAGAATTATATACTCTGCAAAACGATCTGCGAAACGGGCACATGTGCACAATCTACAACTTGATTGATCCTCCTTGAAATCCAAAACCAGCACAAATGAAGGACATCCATGTGATGGTAGGAAGATGGATTCCAATCGAAGGGGTGAACTGCAATGTGATGGATTGACCCCAAAGCAACATTATCTCCTCAAACAGGACCATTACAGCATTGGAGCACATCGAGAACTTCCGGATACGGGCACATGTGCACAATCCACAACTTGATTGATCCTCCTTGAAATCCAAAACCAGCACAAATGAAGGACATCCATGTGATGGTAGGAAGATGGA
>NW_013666540.1:277063-288385 GCF_000517525.1 Limulus polyphemus | reverse complement strand
GTAAAACGTGGTGGAGAGTTTGGAGGAATGGCAATACTGGAGACAGTGCAGTGGGTGATCACAAAAACCTTATTTTGAAAAGCAAACCACTCCTGATGTATTCAATCTAAGGACAGAAAGGATGGGTAGCTATCCCCTTCTGCTTTACCCATTTAAGTTCAAGGGTTAGTACAGTTCGGAACAGGCATATTTTATGAAGCAAAGATATCACGAGTGAAAAATCTATGAGCAATCTTGTGGAACACCCCATCACAACAGTGTGTGTTATATGCCATGGGAATATATTTTATGATAGCAGAATGTCAATCAGTGTGGATTTGTGATGCATTAAGTATACCAGGACAGGCAACACTCACCACAGAACGGGATCCTAACAGTAAAAAAGGAACATGTCCCTGAAAGAAAGTGAAATGTATATAACAAAGATAACTTACCTAGCCACAGTTTTACTGAAGGTTGAAGGATGGTGACAAGTGGAAGATGGTATCCCAAGGAAAAAAACAGCCACCCAATGCAAATAGTTGCAGATGAACTTATGAGTGGTAGTCCCCACACCCATCTGAAGGATTTCCTCCAATTGATAATGGAGATACCAGGGAAAAGGTAAGGTGCCTGATTTGAAATGACGACACCTAGAACAAACTTCTGGAAGAAGAAGACAAGGAGGAAAACGCCAATCGAATCAAAAGCTGAACCCAATTGATAAGTGTTGAAGGAGAAAGGTCACAAACAGGGTAATGTTGCCAGAGGATGAAAAGGTAGGAATGAGAATCATGGAAAGAAGCCATGCACAAAATGTAACAATGAAGACTATGTATGGGACATAGAAGCCTATCCGGATTAAATGAAGGTGGGAAATGGAAGGAAGCAAAATTGGCAAGAAGTAAGAATTACCTTCACAAGCTGTCGAAGTCTTGGGAAGGAGAGATTGATCAGGATAAAGGAGAAGATATGTGGAACATTACAGAGTGTGGGAGACATCGATGGCAAATATATCAGACTGATGATGCCCATAGACTAATAGGAGTAAGAAGTAGGTTGTAAGGGACAAGTGAAACAAAGAAGAGGAGGACAAAGATTTAAACGGAGATAAAGTAAGGCAGTGAAGAACCACATTGACATCCCAATCTGGAAGGATCACTCATCGAGGAGGTCTATGAATCCAGAAAGAACGTAACAACATGGAGAGGATAGGGGGCAGTAAACACAAGACAGTACAGGTAAAACTGGAAGGGAGGAAGAAGTGGTACACCCAACAATGTGTGGACCTTGTTCAACCACCAACAAGTCATCTACGAAGGAAGGGGGAAGAGAAATGGGAGAATCCAAGGAATCCCAATGAGATTCCATTGGCCATGTAGAGTCCACTGAAGAGACAGCATATGTGCCCAACCCAAAGGGATAAGAGTTTCCATAAAAGCCCACATCCCCCAAAGTGACAGAACCACACAAGCAGTAAGAGAGGGAACAAGCAAGGGTGTGGAGAACTGAAAGCTCCATCAAATGGAGTCAAAGAGGAAAAGGTTGGACCTGACCGAGATGGAAGTTTAAAAAAAAACAAGTTGACAAGATACTGGGTAGGGGACAGGAAGACTCCATTTTAGAATGAGCTAACAGAAGCCAGTCAGTCATCCATGTAGTGGCATAAGTGCAACCCCCGAGCATGTATAAGTTGGGCAAAAGCTTTGACCACCTGACAAAAGACATACAGAGCTGAAGCAAGCCCCAAGGGCAAGGCGCAAAACTGGTATACAACCCCATGATTGCTAAAATGAAGATAATGTCTGCATTGATGAGAAATAGGAATGTTTAGATAGGCTTTCGAGATATCTACCTTGGTCATCCACAATCCCGAAGAGAAAGCTCACCATAGTGGGAGAAAAGACTCCATTGTGAAATGGAGAAGATCCAGAAATTGATTGAGGCATGACAGATCGATCACAGGACGCAAGTCCTCGGTTTTCTTGGGACCACAATCAGCCTGGAGTAAAAGCCTGGGGAAGGAATGTTGACATGCTCAACAGCTCTCTGTGATAGAAGAGTGTGGACTGCCTCAGACAGATGTTGACTGGTAACAGGATCCCAAGGTAACAGAAAGGATATGGTTATAGGAGTCAACAGAGTTGGGGAAAGGAATTGGAAGACAAGTCCTTCTGACAAGACCTGAATAACCCAATGATCAGTCAAATGAGCCCCCACCTGAATGGAACCTACAGGACAGTCACCAGTACTGCTGGAGGGTTGTTGCATGATGATCTGCATGTGAGAAGCAGGGGAACCACAATAATCATGAATAAGTGGGAGTGCAAAGCTTGTGGCATGCAAAACAAGTTTACATATAGAGGGCAGCTCTGAACGAGAATAGCTAGATATGTGAGCGGAGCTAATGTACCAAATCAGAACCATATTTCTAAATTATAGTCCTCTTTATATAGTTTACAAATTTACTGTCAGCAAGGTTATATTGGCTCTATGAAAAGGAAACTAACAACACATATAAAAGAATACTTGAATTTCTGATCACCCACAAAATCTAACATAGTTGAACACACACTAGGAAATTGTGATGTAGTCATCACATCCAATTTCTTTAAGATCTTAGCTAGGGCCAATGATGAAAGAAACCTTTATAGATCTGTGATCAATGTCAAGTTAGCAGGCAGTGTAATTTTAAGATCATAAAAACATTGTTTAGTTGATGCATGTTGAACACAGAAGTGGTAAATTTAATAGAGAACCGATATCTTTTCTGGCAAGCCTATGTATATTTCTTCCCAGTACTAATGGCAGAACACTACGACATGAAATATATGAACCTTTCAATGAATTTCTGAAGAAAAATACTAGAATGAAAGTATCTTCCAGGTATAATAATTTAGTTATAAACAATACAACCTTGTATATTTAGTACAGTGTTAAGCAAAATCAAAAGTTACCTGAAGACTGGATAGGGCAGCTAGCTGATCACTATTAATACCACTGGCACCTTGTTTCTGAATTTTAGTTACAAGAAGATTCAACATATCTTGTAGTTTACTTGCTTCACTCAATGTTGTACCACAACCTTGTCCTAACAATCCCTTCTCGGTGTTAGGACTTGTTTTAGTAGATGTTCTCTCAGCTGTGGCAGGAAAAGCATTGTTCAAGTTTATTTTATGAAAAATACTTGCAATTACTTATCTAAAATTTAATGGAAATGAAATGTGAAACTACAGAAATTGTTCATTTTAGGAATTCTAAACTTGATTTTCTGAAGTATGAAATACATACACACATATACACTGTATACAAAAAATATTCATAAACAAGATGTATCATTAACTTTCAACTTACTGCCCAGTCTGTAGAGAAACATGTTTTTCTGAAAGTTTATTTATATATATATATATATATATATACATATTAACAAAAAATATGGTAATAATTATTTTTATCATTGTCAGAGAACAAGGAATACAATCCAATGACATGTTATTTAATTAGGAAGAAATGACACATCAGGGCTTGTCCAATGAGTTTTTTGTGAAGTACTATAGAAACACCATAAATGATTCAGAAATAATTCTTTTTGACACTTAAAAGGACATAATAATAAAATAAAACAATATTGTGTGTAGTAAGTAGTGAAAAAACCATAAATAGAACAAACTATTAGAAAGACTTGAAATTAATGAAACTAATTAACATATTTGTGCATCCTCTTCAGTCTGAAATAGTCATCAGAACACAGAGTAAACACTGAAAAGAGATGAAACATTATAAACTAACATGCCTAAGAGTTGATAAAAATCACAGTTTTTTAATCCACATTCCTCTTAATTTATCCCTTTTAAATTCAAACTTAGAAGTGTGTAAAAATAGCATTTCAGATCTATCACCATTTAAAGCAGTTTATGATGTATTATACTGCATGCAGTGTTTCAGGAAATTTTTTCTCTCATCTTCCAGCTAAACTGACGAGTTCTGGTTACTGGACAAAAGGCTTCTTAGAGAATGATTTGTGAGAGGCATAAAGACAGCTCTGAAATGCTATTTTTATATATTCCTCTTATTTCGAATCTGAATTGGACAAATCAAGAAGAATTTCGGAAAATAAGCATTGCAATTCACGTGATAGATTTTAGTCCAACTGATTTTCAATGCTTCCCCAGCTTTTGACATTTCAGGCCTTCTGGTGAGAAAAACCACGCGTGCAATGATTCACATGCACAAATGAATTTACAAATGCAAATCATATTGGTGCTTAAAGTGATTTGTCATGGCACGGAAATAGCGAGAAAACATTTACTCTTTAATGTTATGAATATTTACAATACACTAACAGTTACTGATTTCATCAAAACTATAAAAAAAACAAAAATAACACTACTATGTTCAAAAGGTTCATTTTAATTTTGATTCTCTTCTTCACTTTCTGTAAGATCCTCATCAGAACCATCATACAAGTTCTCCTTCCTCCTCTCACGATTTTGTATCCAATAATCTCCAATTCCTGTAACCTCGAAATATTATCAATTCAATTTTATTAACTTGGGATGTCATCTCTGCTTGATTCATGAATGATCACAATGAATTAAAGATCTATTACTATGATGCTCAATGCATTATTGTAGATAACCTATTTCCACTTTCCACACGAGTATTTAAAATGTAATGTGACATGTGGTTGAATATGGCCTTTCAAATAGCCCATGTAATTGTAACCAAGAGTTGTGACCTCATGTGTCAAATGAAAAGGACTTCATTTAAACCGTAATTTTAAATGTAGTATTAGGACCTAGTAATAAAATATAAAAAATAATCATAAATAATTACTAATTAGATTTAGGTGTTCATACAAAAAAAAAACAGTCTTCTACTAATGACAACAACTACATGTAAACACAAGCTGTGCTACTATACTGGGAAGGGGAAGGAAAAACATTAAGAAAGGTATAGTACTTTATAAAGTCAGTTGACTGAAGTCTGAATTTGCACCTATTACAAATATTAATAAACCTGTATTATATTAGTAGGTTACAAACAAGACACAATATAAGTTGACAAAACAAAAAGTTAATATAACTTGTAGCTACAGCCGTGATTCCCAGACCTGGGATTGTGACAGGGTTCTGGTGGTGTCACGAGTTTGGTGGGAAAAAAAATACTGTTTTGGGTAACACTTGTAAAGCAAAAGATTACTAAAATATGCAAAAAATAAATAACAGGGTTTATGATAAGTATTATTTATAACACATAAGGATGCACAATACTTACTTTTCATTTCATTTCCAAGCCCAAGATGTCTATCTTCTGAAATAGGCCATAATGACTGAATAAGATCCTCTGACATAAAGGAACTTCTAGATATACTACTAGCTACCTTATTAAATTGTGGTGAGCTGAGCTTAACACTTTCAAGGGTCTCTTTTGCTCCTCCTATGTTTAGATCAGTTTCAGTAAGTTGCCTAAGTTCAAGTCTAGAATTTAAACTCTGATTATATTCTCCTACATGAGCCCTTGCACTAGTTTTATTAAAATTAGGAACTGCTTCTAGGCCATGAGGAATGCTCACTAATGTTTCTTGGTTAGACAGAAATGACTGGGTACTTAGAGTATCTCCATCACTAAAATTTGAGGATTTTTCTTTAGTGTCTTCATGAACTTTAGTGCTAAAAACTGGAGACTCACGCTGAGGAGTATGTCTGAAAAATGAGAAAACACTACCACTACTTCCTGGGATTAAACTTTTTTCAGCTGCAAAACTTGTTCCTAGGTTCATTGAGCTTCCAAAAACTGCTTGACCATCAGGTTGTGCAGCAACAGTTTTTAACAAATTAGTATCCACATTCTGCAATGCAACATCAACACCACTTGAATACTGCTGTGACATCTCAGAAGACACAGATACAGTGCTGCTCTGAGCTGGAGGTACAGCAGTGCTCCCAGACAAACTCTGTGAATCTGGCAACACGGCATTCCTGCTTCCACTGGCACCACCAGAACCACCAGATCCACAAGATAGTTGCTGTTGACTAAGAATAACCCCAAGGTTTTGGCTTGTTGAAATTGTTGTGTCCTGTTCCAGACGAAGTTGACGTCTGCGTCTCTTAGACCACATTTCATGACAATCTTGCCAGTGTGGCAAACTGTTGAAAAAAATTATTTATTAATAACAACTATAATACAATTCATTCTTTGAGTGAAATGCACTCTAAAATGTGTAAAATACAACTGACTTTATCTTTTCTCTATCATTCCTATAAATCAAACTACAAGAACTACATCTCAAGTTTTGCTTTCACACTATTTTCAGGTGTTCTGATTTTATCAAGTAGCCAAGAGGGAAAACTAGAAATACAAACATTTTTGATTATTCATTGCCTAATAGTTTCTTAATTTTTTAAAGTGTATTTAGTTTTCATAGAATTATATATATATATATACATTAACACACACATCATATTACTAATAATGAATCACTTTCTCATAAATGCTCTTGTTTATAGCCCCCAAAATAAACTAATACAGGGGATTCATTATAAAACAACACATAATACTGAAGAAAGTTCAAAATGAAACAAGTTATTCAGTCATGCAAGAACTTCTCCATTTCTTTCATAAACCATATTAGATAAGTAAAAAAAGTTATTTATAAATATGATATTCTGGAAAGGGCTCAACTTCACAGCAACTGTAACTTTACTCACTGAAAAAAAAAGTTACTGCTTTAACACTAACAATATAAAGGAACATTATGCACTTAGTGTCTTGTGCCAATGTAGTTATATTAAAAATTAATGTAACTACATAATGCTATAAAACAATATTTTTTTAGCACTTCAAACAAACAGAAACACCAATTTTCTCTTCACAACTAATGCAAAAAAAGTAATAACATATATCAAGAATTTAATTTTTACTACCAACTTCATACTATTATAAAAGTCCTCAATGTTTAAAATCTGCACTGACTTGTAGTGTTTTTTGTAAATATAATTTAATCCATATCTGCAAGGGAAGGATTTTAGGATATTTGGGACATATATTTAGAATCCAAAAAGCAAAAAGAAACAGAATAAGGAAAACTTTCATTTATTAACTGATTTTTAACCCCTGAATTACTACTGGCTTTTTAACATATTCTTCTGAACTATTTATGACTTTATTAATTACAGGGTCTCAAATAATATATGAGTCACAAAAATTGCAAAGAAAGATACTGTCAACATTGCAATTAACCATGCTAATTACTTGTGTGGTCTCTTATGTATTGTACTTAGAAAATGAATAATTTCACCCAACTTCTTTGGTCAATTCTTTGCACTGGTTGTTATAACAGAAAAAATACAAAATTACTCAGTAGTGAATAATTTCAAAATAAGTCAGTAACTTGATGGTTAATAGGTTTGTTTTTTGTTATAGAGGGGAAGGGATCCTCAGTTGTATTACAACAGCCACTTCTTATTACCAAAAATAATTTTAGCTGTTGTCTTCTCAAGAAAAAAATAATTAATAATATGCTTTAGAATTGAAAGAATAAAGTCAAATACTATCAACTTAGAAGTTTTAAAAAATATGGCAAAGTATCACTTTCACAAAAATTCAAATATAGCAGAATATTCTACTAGTGGAAAATTTGATACTTTTTAAATCATAATTCCTATGAAATGATTCCACTTGGTAACAAATACTAAACATTCATTAACCAAACAAGTAGTTTATATTAAAACCCAACTTTTATACATCACATGTAAGAACAGTTAAACTTACTTTGGGGGAGGCATCAACTCAGGGCGAATATCTTTAAGCCATGAACATTTCAAGGCATTTTCTGCTGTAACTCTCTTCTCTGGATCTAACTCTAGCATTTGGTCAAACAGGTCTAGTGCAGGAGTTGGAATGCTGAAAAAAAGCAAGATAATGTTATAAGCATTAAAATTTTTCATTGTGGCTGTTATTCATTTAAAATTATATAATCACTACAAATTCAATTTTAACAACTCAGAGAATTAGAATAAATGTTGCTGTACAACTTTAGAATAATTAATACTTTTAAACATTTAAATCTGTCTTGCATGGTACAGTAACACATGGTCAATTTAGAAATCATACTTAATACACATTAAGAAAATAAATTGTGCCAACTGCTAGTTCATACTGTTCTGCTTGACATGACTGTTTGTTTGTAGTTAAGCACAAAGCTTCACAAAGGGCTATCTGTGCTGTGCCCACCAGGAGTATCAAACTTGGATTTTAGCATTATAAGTCCAGCAGACTTACTGCTGTGCCACTGGAGTTTGACATAAATTTCTTTTAATACTATCAAAACAAATAACTGCAGTAAAAACATACTGAAAAGTCAGTCATGGCACCATAAAAATCCTAACTGCAAATTAATATCTTAATTTCACAAAAAACATGTCTCAAATATTGCTAAAGCCTTCAGGTTTCAAGATGAATTATTAAAGCAAATCATTTTCAGTACTGTTGAAATAGCTATTTCTATTCTTAGATAACCAGCAGCTTTAAATTATAATATTTAAACATTTAAAAAAAAGAAACATGGGAAGCTAGCAAAAAATAATCGATCAAAACAATAACAACAATTATATGCCTAAAAAAGATGGAAGTAATCCATAGTTAAGAACTAAATTTAAAATGAAAAGCAAGAAAATAAAAAGACAAACCATATTTACCAAACCTCAACACCTGTCTGAAACATACAGCAATACAAGTTAGTCAGTAAACTATAAAAATGAATAATACTGTAAGATACGAGGACCACAAACTTTTAGTTAATATCAATAGGAAAAGTATTTCACCTATGTTACTTTATGATGAAATTTTAAATGTGATAACATCACTCTATTGTGTTATGGTGAAATGTAATACCAACTGCTCTTAGTATGCACTTAAGAAAAATTAAATTCTTTAATTACAAGTGTTTCAACCACGATATAAAGCCACAAAATAGTGGAAATGTACCTATCAGTGTTTAGTGGCAACATGCAAATTATTGGGCAGGACTGTTTGTTTGATTGTTGTTTACCATAAAGCTACACAATTGGCTATCCTTGCTGTACCCACTGCAGGTATCAAAACCAAATGTTTAACATTACAAGTCCTCAGACTTAACTTAGCCACTGGCAAACTATTTGGCAAGAATGGATTAGTGATGAACGATTAATAATAATTATTTTTATTGTTCACATTTCAAAATACTTCAAGTTTTTTTTTATGAGAGCAAAAATAATTCCTAGAAATGTATTAATCATATCTCGAATCATTTTTTGTTTTACTCACAAAGTAAATTCTTCTCTTATTCTTCTTCTATGTTGCTTCTTAGGTTTAAAGGTATGAAAATGTGGAAGGTGAATAACTTTAGGCCAGTTAGCTGGACAAGGAGTTCCACACACACGGCTGATTACCTCGAGCTGGACCATTTCTTGATTAGCTTGAAAAATTGGTTTTCTGGTAAAAAATTCTCCTAGAATACACCTGTAAAAATATATAATAAAGTATTCTTACATCAAGTTGACAGCAACTCAGACCACTTAATAAAATATTACATTACAAGACATAAAATAAAACAGAAAACAATTACAAGTTCCTTTATATAAATATTCCTGATCATCTTAGAGTGAAAAGAAATTTGTAATAAAAAAGGAGGCTAAAAAGTTTTGTAACTTTGAATTTGCTTTACGAGAAAGATTTACAAAAGTGAAAAATGCTAAATGAAACAGTCAGCACATGGCTATATGAAGTTACTGGCATAACTTAGCTATATTAAAAGAATAAAAACTTTTGAAAAATGGGGTAAATATAAACATTTTTATGATAGTATGTTGGAATTTTTTTTATTTCTTAAACCAAACAACAGTGAAGTTCTAAGAATAATCAATATTCCAGCAAATAACAGAGAACTAAATTATGGGCAATAGTTAATTCCTATATCATAAAACAACAAGTAGGTGACTTACAAGTGTGAAACTCAAACAAGCACTAATTAAGCTGGTCAGTAATGAAATAAAAAATGAGAAATTTTTTAAAAAATAATTCAAAGTATCAGGCAAATACACACATGAGTAAATACATGAAAATGAGAAAAGAGAATGACAAATTCAGTTCTTAACTGCCGATTTTCAGAGGTGAAATGATGAAAAGAAAACTATTAGTACAAAAACCTAAAACAAGATCACTTTAATACCAAAATGAACATTGCAGAAGTGAAAAGCAGTGAACTATAAATAATAATTCCACTTCCACATTCCAGTCTCCATTATGTGATGGTTACAAGAAATTCCTCTCATGAGAATCGAGCTTCTATATTTTAAGTTATACAAAATTAATTGTATTTTGAATGTAAATGTGTTAAATATTTTCCTATTTATATTTAAAACATTATTAATAACTGTTAACAAATGTTGATAGTGGAAAAGTTAGTTGAAACTTTATGCATTCAATTAAAATATATCAAATGTTCACAAACATTTTTGCATTGTGTCTTGCCATAAAGAATAAAAAGTTGGTGTGTACTAGGCCAGAGCCAATCAGTCCTATGCCAACAGTTCATAAAATTCATTTTGGAAATTAGTAAATATTAGAGAAACAAAAAAATTAAGATCATTAAAAAAGAAAACAAACATGAACCAAATCTTGATATGTTCTTTACTTCTCCAATTCTTGAGGGGGGAGGTGGATCCATGAGCTTATCATATAATAACAAGGATCATATTAAAACAAGTTATGTTGTATCGAGGCAGAAGTGTTTGAAATGTTTCCAAGGGAAACATTAATTAACCCAGTTTTCTGCCTTTGTCAAATTTTAAATGGGCAATTAGTAATATTTTTTAGAAAGTATTATTGAGTAAAGAACATAGCAGTTTAAAAGACAAATACAGCAGCAACTAAATGTGTTTGGTTAATAGGAAATTAAATAAATGGTTTAGTTTTTGATGTAAGACACACTATTCAGGAACGTGCCTAACAGTGTAAAGATGTCTGAATATGACCAGATACCAAATGCCATCCAAATTATTTAACCTGAGATAAATGAGCAAAGAAAATAATTCAATATATTCTAAAAAAATTGTAAACATAATTTTGAAACATTTCATTTACTGATACTTTTATACACTGAAGCTTAAACAAATGTTCTGAAAGGAAATATCATGGCAAGATATAACAGTTTGTGTATATACATATATATATATATATATATATATATATATATATATACACACTATTGTTATAATTAATTACGTTCGTACGGTCTTAAGTAAACTTATTACTTACTACTAGTTAGTAAGTAGTAGGTATAGTAATACGAGGAAGTAACGT
>NW_013666540.1:275057-277042 GCF_000517525.1 Limulus polyphemus | reverse complement strand
ATATAATAGTTAGTTGTATATATATATATATATATATATATATATATATATATATATATACACACATCTTTGATTAAATGTTTCAGGCCTTGAAAATTCTATTCACATTTACGAGTAGTGGATGAATCAGGATAAGCCTACTTTTTCCATGCACTTGATCTATTGTACAAGTGTATTATTTCAGCTGGTTAAAGTAAACTTGCTTGTAGAGTACACATAGTGCTAAAAAGAAGAAATATACATCACAAATACTTCTTTTCTTCCTATGTATTGTTAAACTGTAACTGTTCTTATATCACATGTGTGTTTCAGTGTCACAGCTGCTGATGGTGTTATCAGTCAAAAGAAATGCTGCAGCATTCAGGGTCATGATTTTTTTTAGGTCTGTGATGTTGAAAAGATATATCTTTATGGACAAAATAACTGACATTTTGTAAAGCTAATGTTTACCCATAATTGCCAAATATTTGTACAGGAGTGCCTTCCTTAGCATTGCATCTTACCTCTATTTGACAGTTAATGGCACGTGTATGTATTTTCTAACAGCTCTGTACACTATTGAATATGTTGCCCTCTTACTTTATTTCTAGTTTATTCCAACCTCTTATGAATTCCTTGTTTATGTAACCAAAATTTTGACTGATTACTGGTTTTTGAAATATGACACGTGTCACTGGTTGATCTACAGGTCAAAAGGCCATATTATAATTAAGCCACTAATTCATTAAGCAATTAATGAGACCCCCCCTTGTGAATAAATTTGTATATGGGATGATCCAAAAATGTCTGAAAACTGCTGCTAAGAATAAGTTCAGCATCTAAAGTTTTACTGCATTTATTATAGCCTTGAAGAATTGTACCATCTGAAACACCTTGTAGGACAAGTAAAAATTCTATGAGTCTCTCTTTCATGATGAATGGCCATTCCAAAATATTTTAAACTTTGCATTTTGATGTTCCCTGACACATTATGTAAATGAATTGTGTCAGTGTAGAACATTTCTTGAAATGATTTATTTTTGTTCTCTAAGTTACCCACTGAGACTCTGCTAAATCACTTTTAAACATTTAAAAGCAAATCAAACTAACTAGATGATCAACATTACCATACATAACATAATTCAGAATATACGGAACTTCAAGTTTGACCTGTAAAGTTTTGTAATTTTGAAAAGGAAGTTGTTTATGTTCACTAGGTCCTTCAAGCAAGCTCTTATTACAGTAATTTGTCAATAGAAGTACATTTATCCAAAGTTGATCAAATTTTGTATATTCATGGTTAGTGCATATTATTGCGATATTTAAAGCAAGTAAAAGTTGTTTTGTTACAAAAATTTACAATGAAGGTTTTATTTCAGTAAACTTGAGACCTTTTAAATAATATCAAACTTATTCAGGAAATCATACCTGAACCACATAATGTAACCAAATAAAAACTGCTCATATTAGAAAATAGTATGTGCAACAAAAACAAACAATTTTTAAAACTATTTCTCTCTGATGCTACACAAGTTCTTCTTCAGTACAAGTATTAAACTACACTGATAATTTGAAGGTCATCAACAGCAAAAAGAAAAAAACTATGTTGCATATTTAGTGAAGACAAACAAATATGGATTAAAGAAAGAAGTATCACACACACACACACAATGCTTACAATACACAGGAAAGTAAAACTTTGGAAAAGAAAAAATTATACTTGTGATCAAAAACTTGTTATATTCAGATATTAAATTCCTGATTGTACTTCAGAAAAAATTTACAAATTCAAATAATTATTTGTTTTTCCTCTTTTCTGTTGTTGATTTTGTTTTATATTAAATATTAAAAGAACTATAAAGAGTTAGTCAAGTATCAAATGGGACCACATAGTGCTTTATAGATAGTGAGAATTTTAGTTTTGTGAAGTCAATATGGGTTTTGAATGTTTTCTCCATTCCACTCTTACTTGTTTAACCCTCTCCAGATGGGTCACATGTCAAAGG
>NW_013666540.1:256913-274870 GCF_000517525.1 Limulus polyphemus | reverse complement strand
CCTTATATACACTTACTTCAATATATGACATGCGAATAACCAATCAAAAGCTCAGAATGTCCCCCTAGTGGCTTTCTCAACCATTTTTCATATGTTAGGACATATTATGGTGGTTATAAGATCGGTAAAATCTACCAAACCCATACAGATATTCGTTAGTGAAAATAACAGATAAAATATAAAGTTTTTTCTTAAGAAACATTTGATAATTATCTGGACATTATAAAGATTGTGCATATGAAATTTGACAATCTTCTGATGCATAAAAGTATTTTTAATCTTAAAATGAAAAATACTTTGTATGTTGTAGAGCAACCCGCAAAAAGGAGAAACTGGCACTAGAAAAACATTGCTTAACAAACCTTAAGACTTAATATTTTGATATTTTGCATATGAAAGCATTGTAATGTTTACAATTGTCAAGTATTGGCTGCTCCAAGAGCAAAGTGATTTTCATGTTAAGATTAAAAATACTTTTCTTCATCTGACAAATCTCAGATTTCATTTGCAGAGTCTCTAAAGCCCCCTGAATAAATTTCAAGCAGTTTTTTGAGTAAAACTTTATATTTTATCTGCTATTTTCTCTACCCTAACTTTATATGAAGTTCATCAATTTGACCAATCTCTTTAAAAAAATCGAAATAAATCTAAATTTCCCTTTTTCTCTTTCTAAATTGTAACAAGAAATTACACTTGTTTATCCTGAATAGCTTTAAACTTGAAACTGTATAAATCTGTTTGTACTTAAGATTTTATTGCTTTATTGCTCTTTGAACCATGTCTAATATTACCACCACACAAGTGGTAAATCACTTGGTGAATTTGTAGCTCACATTACCCTATCAAATTACATAATGCCCAGGCTGCTCACTAATTGCTAGAAGCATACCTCATGAAAATTATTTTTAAGTATTATTGTTCTTTATTTTACCTAATCTAACCTAAAAAGTTTCTGATTTTTACATTTTAGTTACTTGTATAATAATAAATAAAAAATACATATGAAAAAAAAACAAGAAATAAAGTACTTACCTGGATCTTTTTTGTTTTGTGGTTAACTGTCAATGAAACTCAACCCCACTTTTTTTTATACTAATGATACTACTACAGTAAATAATTTTCCATTTAATTAAATAATACACCAAAGAACATGGAATAATCACAATGCAAAAAGCAGACAATGTCTTATAACTATCATAACCTTTCTGGCAAGAGCCATTAAAAATTTAGCTAAGTTCATCAATGTGTTTCCCATGCAATTAAAGTTTAAACTGTTAGTGAAATATACAATTCTCCATACAGAAAACAATGTAATATAATACGTCATTTGATAAATTAAAACCTTGGCTTTCTATTAGTTATAAATAATGTAGTCAGAGAGAACAATTAACAAATTGAGAAATAGAAGATATAACAAGAGGGGTCTGATTTTCTGTCCTTATAGATATGGCTCTATAACCAAATAAAATTGAAATATATAAAGATTATGCTTTATCTGTGTGATGACAACATTATAATAACTAATATTTGCATTAAATTTCATACTTCTTGGAGGGATGGTAAATATATTAGAGAAGAGGGAAATACCTAGAGAGCAAATTTCACAGTTCTCATACTAGGTAAAATTGAATTTCTTTTTCAATATTGCCTTATAAAATTAAGAGCTTAAAACTTATATAATATTAAAATTTGGATTATTAGCTACATTTTGATGCCAAGTGCATTCATATACCTTGATAATAAAGTACTTTAATTAAATTTTAAATGTAACTCACTCAAACTTTGTGACACGTAGAAAAAAAGAATTCCCTTATGGAAAAAGGGTTAAAAGTTATAGTATACAAACTCTGATGGTCACTCTGGAGTCAAAAGGTTAGTGTACTTCACTGAGCCCATAACAAGAGGATTAATAGGAAGGTATAAAATAACTGAAAGTTTAAAATTTAGAATTGTTTTTATTAATCATTCAGAACTTAGTTACTTATACAACCACAAAGAATAATTTGTGACTATGTTTTATAGCTTGCACAGCTAAAACATAACACCTAAAACCTAGCATTCAGCCAAATGATGAAAACTAATTTATTTATTCAGTTCACTTACCCACAACTCCATACATCAATTGATGGGCCATATCTTTCTTCTCCAAGTAGAAGTTCAGGTGGCCTGTACCACAATGTGATAACCTTGTTAGTGTATGGCCTCATCTTGTCCTCTGCACTATACAATCTGGCTAGTCCAAAATCAGCCAACTTTATTTGTCCCCTAATTTTTTAAATGAAAACTAAGATTATTAGTCCTATTTTTCAAAATTACTTTCTGACTTGTTAAGAAGCACAAAATAAATATAATGGTAAAATAAACTATTAATGTTAACAACTAAGAAAGTGTGTTATGATATATACACTGAAGAAAAAGATGTTTACACTGCTAATAACAAAGGAAGTAGTAGTTAGATAATTCGGGAAGGCCATCCTTTCAAAATTATTTCCCTAATTTTCCAGGCAAAATTTCAGGTTTTATAGATCTGAACACACAGATATTTCAACTTTTCCTCATAATTCTTCTCAAGTAACAGCACTTTGAAAAATATCTTCAAAGGCATCACAACATGATAGCAGACCAGGAAATGTAGCAAAGAATATTTTACTTAAAATATCATCATATATATTGTGAATTAAATAATACCAACTGTAACCAGATAACATACAGTAACTAGTCAAGATTATGTTAAAATATACCAAGAACTGATACTGGTAAACAGCACTGTTTGTAAGTACAGATTCTGAGATAAAAAGGAAGGAGACAAAAGTTTCCCTAATCTTTTGAAATTTTAGGATAATATTTAAATTTTATTTAACTTTATAGCCCATTTTAGTCAAACTTCCTGACTATTACAACTTTTCAAGGCTCGAGGCCACTCTGAAATTATGATAATGAGGCACTGTTGAAAAGTACTGATAAGTTCTTTTAACAATAAATATTTTTTCAGCACTTTTACAAATAACTTTTAATAAATACTGACACACTCTTTGAGAAAAATTAAATTGAAATTTGTACATAAAAAAATCAAATACCAATGTGTTGCTATCAGTAATTCCTATCAAAGGTTTTATATAAACAATTTTTGGTAAATTTTTCTAAACAATTATAAAACGTTTTTTTCCCTTGCAATTTCCTCAGTATTATGTACATCAAGAGAAATTGCTAGTGGCTTTAACACAGTGGTTATTAAGTAATCCCATTTTACATGATGACAAAGAACCCACTTGAAGTAAATACATGTATATATAAGCCATCTCGACTATATATATATATATATATATATATATAATCCATTTTTGCATCTCCAATGAGCAGGAATGAACCCCAAACCTCTTGCACATAGGTATCATTCAACCAACTGAGCTAAAGGGTTAACCCACTAGCATATGGTAGTAAGGTACTTTTTACCAACTCAAACTACCACAGTTACACGTTCCTTACACATTCCCTATGTGATGTTATTTTGACACAAACTATTATAGAAAATTCTCTTATATTATGTGTCTCTTTAAGAAAGAAGGTGTATAGTTTAACCTTTAGGCCCAGTGACATTATTCGAATTAACTTCTGCATCAGAGTCAAAAAGCCTAAGAGATTTCATTTTGTTTTCCATTAATCAAAACTTTTTACACCACTTCACTTTTTATGAACCAGTAATGATTGATTAAGATCAGTTACTATCATTACTCTAACAAACTATTTGGCATCACATTGAATAAAAAAACATACTTCCTTAAGTTTCTGACCCAAGTTTTATACAATAAAGTTCAAAAATGAGCTGAAACATCCAAAAAAGTTAAGAGATGTAAAAGGTATTTGTTAGTTACTTAATAAGGAATCAGTAGTAAATATGTTCCACTGTAAATACTTTATGAAAAAGGTAATAACTGACTCACTTGTTGTTCATAAGTATATTTGAACACTTAATATCTCTGTGAAGGAAGTTCTTTCTGTGACAATATCTAAGGCCTTCCAGAAGCTGTTTCATGAATGATGCAATATGTTGTTCAGAAAATTCAACCAAACCAGATTCAAGCAGGCCCATTAGATCATGATCCATGTATTCAAACACAAGATAAAAGGCACCTACATGTACAAAGAAAAAGCATGCTAATTTTGTATTTATCATTCAATAATCACACTAACATGAACTTCAACATTTTTTTTTAAATCAGTAATAGACTAGGACTAGGTCTACAGGTTTTAATGATGAATCTTTCCTGGCATTCTGGCAAATTTACAACCATTAGCAACAACTTCAGTATCTTTCAAGAACTCTGGTAATTTATTACTTTGTGTTAGAAAACAGAGATGTTTCTATGTTACACCTATTAAAATATTATCACTGTTTCACAATAAACTACTTCCTTACATGCTGTATATTTTCTACTTGACAATGCATTTGCCCGAATGATCTTACCTGTTATATTTAAAACTGTTATGTCATTATGTCTTATTATAACTGTGATCTCTCATATCTTATCATCGATACATTGTATTTAGTAACTTTTATTGTACTTGCAATGGTTATTTTAGTATTAATATTTTTTTTACTATTTATTGCATGGTTTTGAAATGATTTCTATTATTTTCTATTTACAAAGATTTTGCTTTGTTATCTTTACCATCTTGCTACCAAACTCTAACTAAACAGTAATATGTCTTAGCCATTTAGCTTAGATGTTAAACTAAAGTTACATTGTCAGAGCCATATCATGGGCTTTCACCATTCATCACACATTGCTAGGGAGGATCATATAAAGTTTTATATAAGAGCATGAAGCCCACAACTAATTTTTATGTGCCTTTTAAGTTGTATTTCATTCTTTTTTCCTTTTATGTTAGTTTGATTAACATTATTAGTTAAAACATTTAATAAATGTATAAACTTTATTTTTATTATTTTCATTCATCATATATATTTGATATTGTGAGAATTATTTTGCATTGTTAGTTTAGCAAATGGTTTTAATTCTAAGCTGAATCACCTACAACATCTCAACCTTGCAAGATATTATTGGCATTATTACTGAAAATATTGGTAACAGTAAGGGTACACAGCAGATGAATCAATGCATTTTAATGATAGTAAGTTTATTTTATAACACTTTATTTCTAGTTACAATGGTATATTAAATGAGCAACAGTATTTACTAGATAAATTTTTTGTTCTGATATATTTAGGTAGCTTCCTTTGATCAGAAATTATCAATAGTTACTATCATTTGTTATTAAATTATAATATTTATGAATATTATAAAATCAATGTAATAACCTCATAGTTCATAAGACCAACTTATATCAGGAAAATACATATTTTTTATCTCTACCTATGTTCAAAAGTTATATTTGATGAAATAAATTCTGAAAACATAACAAGAAAAAGATAACTGAAAATAATGAAAAAATATTATTAACCTACAACACCAGGATTACCTTTGTCTTTCCTGAAGTCTAAAGCATCTTGCTTGTCTGTAACAATCTCTTTCAAGTTAACAATACTTGGGTGACTGAGTTGTTTAAGTATTTTTATTTCTCTCACTGCAGTAATAGGAAAACCTTCCTTTTCATTCTCTAGTCTAACCTTCTTCAGAGCTACCAAGTCTCCTATATAAATGAGAACCTCTTTAAAGACATCATTCAAATTTACTAGCAATAAGGACATAAAAAGCATTCCTACATATATAACTTTTAAATACATTTTAAGCAACTACTACTTTATTCACAGCTGATTCTACAGCTATTTGATCACTTCCAGAAGAAGATGGCTTCCTTCTTGTCATAAAATATCTGATGAAAGTAAAATAATGTTTTTCAAGTCTATTCTACGTAAACTGCAATAATTATCCCACATAATAAGAGTTAAATAATTAGGTTTGACTGGGGAAGAGCCAGCAAAAACTTTCCAGATCAGAAAAAATAAAATAAAAACTAAAACAGCTGTGTACAAAATGTTATGAACAAGAACAATACAGTGATAAACTACATCCAAGTTCTTTTAGTTTTTAAGTCTCACCTGTTTAAGACTCAAATTTGTGTGCCTAGCAGGGCATAATTCAATTTTGAGATTTTTACTAGTATAAGTTAGTGTTAAAAGTATATTTCTTATGCCTAAATACTAAAATGTTTAATAATATTAGATATTTTTTGTCTGTGTCTAACTTAAAAATCAAAGTTTTTTTATGTAAATACATATCTTTGAAAAATTAGGTTTAAATAACATTTTTTAAATGAAGTCTTTGCTAAATATTATCATTTTTAAATTATTACAAGAGCATATTTATAAGAAACACTTCAAACCAAAAAGGACAGTTTCCAATAAATGCCATTAAGTACAAATAAAAAACTTGTAAATTCAACAGATCATTTTCTAAACAAGTAATACAAACTAAAAAAAAAAAAAATCCCCAACACTGGGAGTCCTTGGTATATGCAATGGCTGCATTCCAAAAAAGTGCGCGTATGAGAAATCTGATAATAGGAATACCAAATTATATGTAAAAAAAAAAAAAAAGGATGCATTCCACAACCTACACAGTACTGCCCCCAATTCCATTTCCATCACTTTTCCATGACATAAAATAAAATACAGTAATAAAATTATGATATAGTAAATAAGATATTTAATGCTCACAAACAAAAAAAGACTCGTAGGCTCACGTACATGAGACAGTGGTGGTGATGGTCTACATGTTGTGAGAAGAGGGTGATGTAGAGTCATCAGGGTCTGATTCCACATCACTTGTAGGAGACATAGGCAGGGTAACATCTAGAAGTGAAGACACAGACAAGGGGCTGTCATCTCTAGACAGAACCAATGGAGAGGGTGTGCTTGAGTTGCTGCAAGCTGGTACAGAAGAGGCAGCTGGATTGGTTTTGGAGGTTGAAGGGCCAGGAGAAGCAGTTGCATGACAGAAGGTGGCTAAGCAAGGCTTTAGGAATTACAGAATTGTAGACTGCTTTGCTGTCCTGTCTTTTGTGCACAAGTCTCCTTGTAGGGAGCAAAGACAGTGTTTAAACTGCAAGCTCCATTCCAGGCTTGGGTCCATGTTAAGTGCTTCCTGAGCAAGAGCTTCAGCACGTGAAAGAAAGTCAGCTAGCCCCTTCACTGTCATGTCCTTGAAGTCAAAGGCCACCTCTTCTTCTTTTTCTTCCTTGTTTTCTTCATTAGCAGCAGACATTTTAATGAGATCATTGGCATTCAGCTCCTCATCATAGCAATTATTAGTTCCATGATGTTAGCTTCCTCAAGGTCTGAGAAGCCTTTCCCACCCACCTTACATACAAGTTTAATAACCCCCTCACACTGTTGTTGAAAATTCAGGAAACCCTTGGAAGTCACTAATGCATTCCTTCCATAACAATCTCCAGGCACAGTTCATGGTAGATGATTTCACTTCGTCCCATGATGCTTTGATGTTGTCAATACCATCTCTGATGTTGTAGAACTTCCATCAGTCACAAATTGTAGGTTTGCCAAGTTCATCAGTGTTGTCTAGAAGTTGGATGATGGGTTACCTTAGGTAGTAGTCCTTTAATGTCGAGATAACTTCTTGATCAAAGGCTGGAGCAATGAGGTAGTGTTAGGGGGCAAGAACAAAATTCTTGATGTTTTCCAAATGTTTTGGGTGTCCAAGGGCATTATCAATGATAAGCAGCACCTTGAATGCAAGATTAGCCTCCCTGCAATATTGCTCAGTCTCCACAACAAAATGATTAGTGAACCATTCTTCAAACACTTGGCCAGTAACCGATGCCTTTTTTGTTGGCAGTCCAGTGCATGGGCAACATTTTCTTGTTGAGGCTTTTAAGAAGATAAGGGTTCAATGAATGGTATACAAGCAGTGGCTTCATCTTGAAGTCACCTGCTGAACTTCCATATAGTAGCAGCATCAACCTATCTTTTGCCACCTTAAAACCAGGTGCTAATTTCTCCTTCTTACTAATGTAGGTTTCTAAAGGCATCCTCTTCCAAAACAGCCCAGTTTCCTCAGCATTAAAAATTTGCTTAGGGCTGTACTCCTCTGCTTCAGTGATTGTTCTTAATTCTTCTGGATACCTGGCAGAAGTGATATGGTCAGCACTTACAGATTCACCTGTCACCTTCAGATTATGCAAGTTCTGACAATGAGTGAATTTAGCAAACCAGCTCTTACTGGCTATAAAGGGCTTTTCAGCTCCACCATCTTCTTGGATCAAGCATTCATAAATTTTCAAAACTTTACCTCTGATACTAGTGCAGTCAAAATTCATGTTCTTCTGATTTTGATCTTTAATCCAAAGTTCCAGCATCTTCACCAACACTGGATTCTGTACTTCAGTCATCACCTTTGCTAACAGTGGTGTTGAATGTATCACTGAACTATTAATTTTATCAGCATTCTTCTTAATGACGAGTATAGTTGTAGGCATGACCAAGTTCAGAGGGGCCTTCACCAGCTTCCACACAATTTAGAATTTCTAAATTCAATTCTACCATCAATGCAGTCCTCTTCTGTTCCATGGGTGGGCTAAGGCTAGAAGAACTTGCACAATGTTTGGAAGCCACAGCTGTAAAATGTACAGGAACAGAAGCTACACAGTCCACAAAATGCACACAAGAAGCACAGATCCACAAAGAACAATGGACAGTGGGAGACTGAGGCAGTAGGGATTCATAACTTTGGGTGGCAACGAACAGCAAGCGAGAGGCAAGGTGTGACCGACTCAGAACATGTTCTCCCATGCCTGACCGCATAAGGCCAAATTATTCTAGCATATAATCAATTTTTGGGCAAATTCATAAGGGCAAATTCGCATATGCTGAAAACACGCATGTAACGAGGACTCCCAGTATTTAAAATTCCTTGTGTAGGCCTATTTTTCTCTTTTTTTCATAATGTTTATTTCTGCACTTTTCTTAACTTAGTAGATACCTATATTCTTTCATACAATGAAAACAGATAAAACTTTGTGAGAATAATATTGAGCATACATAAAGTATATCATTGTATGGTAAACATACAAGATACTCAATGTAAATCCCAAATTTGTAGCAGCTGTTATTCACAGCAAACACATAACAATATAATTACACTGAAACAGAATACTAATTAATGTTCTTCATGCTATAGTAGTTGAGCAGTTTTATTTCCTTCTCAAATGACATATAATATCTTTCTCTCTAAAAGTTGAAATGAAAAATCTTTAGGTCAGTCATGAAATGTATGCAGCTGTATAGCAATCCTATGTCATGCAAGTCATGCCATCATTCAGACAGAGGTGTAGGTTGTTTTTTTGTTTTTTTTACTTACTTTCAAAATTTGTGCTATGGTATCAATATTTTCTCTCTCTCTCAAAGTTACAAATTTCTTTGTTATTGCAGCAAATCAACACAGTTGAAATTAAAAAAAAAACTTTACAGAACTCAATAATTTCTTACGGCTGAGAGTCCTTTTAAAAGACCAAGGCCACTGAAATAAACATATGTACATCCCTACATGATGAAAATTACTGTAATACACGTCAAACTGATTTTCAACTATATAAATGCCAACAGTTAAAACTCAAATTCTTAGCATAATTAAAACCAGCAATTTGTATAATTTGTATGATTAAAATCCAGGAATCATGTGAACAATGCTTGTTTTTTCATATACAAAATAGATTATGTTAAAATATGAAATGATATTCACAGATACACTGTCTCCTCCTTTTGTTTACTCTGGTAATTTAAAAAAATAAATCATTTCTTATACGCAAAAATCTTATTTCACATTCATACAAACATATCTTCTGGTGTGTAAACAGTAAGGAGCTCTGCTACCAAATACGGCACTCACCTGAAGTTTTTGAGAAAATGCATTAACATTTCAACAAAAAGACATAACTAAACTAGTTAAAAAAGTGGTGATTATTGGCACATAAAACCCTAGAAATAATATAATAACTTAACAATTGATACTGAAATTTTTCAAAAATGTAATATCAATATCCAAGTGTAATGCATTACTCAATTCATACTACTATCTTAAACTAAACCTTGTATCTTCTTAATTTCCCAAATCAACTTGAAAATACATATTAAACATATAAAAACATGTATAACAACATTTACTAATGATACATTGACCATGTTAAGTTATTGGAGGTTTAGGTTATACCAACTTAGTAAACATCAACTTAAGTGCTATATTTCAGCATTTCTCCAGTGAAAACTAAAAACTATATAAAATACACTGATCATACACACACACCATAAATTAAGTACAATAATCTGTATAACTGTTTGCTAATGCTAACTTATCACTGATTGGTAGAAAAGCAAATATAAATACACTCTTAATTTTTCATATATATATTATATATACATAATATATAATAATACATATAGATATATTTTTTATTGATTTTGATCTTCAGACAAAAAATAATTACTTTGTGCATAAAACATTACAAAGGAAACAGTTATTTATGATACTTTTTGCCTGTAAATGACTGCTTCAGTGGACAACATTTTTAAGACTGACAGATACTTATCACATCAGATATTACAGTTAGCTTATCACAAAAGTTCAAACTAGCAGTTATATGAGAGTTCTCATTATCAACATCAGTTACATACCAACATCCCTGTCTTTAGCTTTGTACACTTGCCCGTAAGTCCCTTCTCCAATTTGACAAATAATGTCAAATACCTCCACACATCTTTCTCCCCAGTTTGGTGACCTTTCAGTTTCCTCTTCTACTGGTTTGATTATCCTAGTAAATCAATTAACATTCATTATTTTAATCACGAATGATAAAAAAATAGCATATGATATTTCATGATGGGAAATGCTAAAGATGTTGTGGGAAATTACAGTATTTTCCTCCCAACTTTACAATTAACACAACCACTCTGAAAACTAGAAACTATCCTGATATGAAACTGAAACTCAGCTATCTCATTATTACTAAAAATATGTTGAGATTTAACTATGAGTCAATATTAACCTTATATGTTGATTATATAAATGAATTGCCAATTTTTAAGTCATTTTCTGCCACCTCATGTTATCCACAATCTGGAGCTTTTCATTTCTATATGTCTGTATACAAATTGAATACAAGCCAAAAATTATCCAAAACTTCACCAAAATAAACCAACATCTTTAGACGTATCAATATACTAAAGAATGAGACCTTTGGCAAAGTTCCTTAGTAGAAAGAATAATATTAATAAAGATCACAAATTTTTATTGCATGTACACTGCAATCTTAAAAATGTTTCTTATAAAACTGTGCTGCAGAAATAAACTGAATATATAACAATTGATTCCTGGGTGTTGACCTAATCCAAAATTAACTTTCTGATTTTTAAATCTCATAAATATTTTAACATACAAAATTTTTAAATTGAATATATATCAAAATATTCATTAACTGTAAATTTCAGTGAAAAACTATGCATGAAGGAAATTTTTAACATGCTCTTGTTGCATTTTTGTTTTCTTTCAATTTATTCTACAGACTGAGAAATAAACTAATACATTTACAATTATCTAGTATTATGATAGTTCATATGCTTCAACTCTATGTATCGAGTCAAGCTACATATTCACTGTCTGCAGCCAATTATGGAAAGGTAGTTGCCCAATAATAAAACCAAATTAAGAATAATCAACCCAACCAAAGATAGACCTAAATAATTAAGAATACTAATAGTAGAGAAATAATGTATAAGATAAAAACAGTAACATTAATGAAAAAACATTAAAAGGATTATGTTCCCCAACCATGTATAATCAAAGGAAGCCCATCCTCTTCCTTCAAATGTGAAGTGAAAAAAAAAAGACATCATGTAACTTATCATAGGAAGAAAATTAATTAAAACATTATATATATAAAGAAACATTTAGTAAGTACAAACAGACTGAAGTATCCTTTAGTCACCTATAAGGTGGTCTTTCCTGTCCCAATTTTGTTAAATTAGATAGTAACATAAAAAGATTTAAAACAAAGATAAGCAGAGAATAATATCATACCTGTTTTTTTTAGGCTAAAGAACTGAAATAAATAAATTAAAAAAGAATGCTAGACTGGGAGTCAAATGATAACATATCCAAACCATCCTTTAATGTGACCAATAACAGTTAAGGAGACTGAAGGTTAAAAAACTTCAGTGTGGGAATAAATGTCTTTACATGTGAAAATCATATTTTTCTTAGAATGGAATAAACACCCTATTTATCTACCATAATGTTATATTTATTGTAAAGTAATCAGTAAATTTTGATTGTAATGAAAAACCTATAACCATTAAATTTGAGTTTTTCAATTAACAATTTGACTGGAATAAAAAATATTCAGATTTATTAAAGGTAAGCATAAATCTTTTCAATTGTGAAATAGCTACACCTTTTATAAGGAATCAGGGATTACACTATTAACTGAATGAAGACTGTATACATGGAATTTGAAGTCATTTTTTATCCTAAACATTAAAGTTCAAATTAACATTATTAAACGAGATATCTAGGTTAAGAAAATGACAGGTTGTCTTTTCACTGGTCAAGTTCTAGTTCTTCAAGGTAAATGAAATAAATTGTTTGTTAGTTCAAAGCCTAGACTTTTGAAAAAAATTATATCATCTATGTATCAAAAAGCAATATACTGGTTGGAATTTGGCAAGTGTGAGATTTTTTGCCATTTGCAGTTGATGACGATTTATTTATTTTGTAGTTTTGTATTTGAGTGTGTGTATGTATGTGAACACATGAATATGCACACACACAAACAAACAGCAAAAATACAATCAAGTAGCAAAATAAAAAAAATGTTTAACCTAAGATTAACTATTAAATTATAACAACAAAATAATACAAGTTTCTAATGATAGCTAAAATCAAAATAGATTTATGTCTGAGAAAGTTACCAAGGTGTTCTCTGTAAGAAAGGCACAAAACTTAAAATTACAGTAACATACTCAAAATATGTTATCTTCTTAACAATAAACTGATATAAAATTGAAATCCAGGACTTTCATACAGGACTTACTAAATGGGGTATGTGGGTTATTTTGTGTGAAAACCTGATAACGGATGTAAAGTTTACACTTTCCTATACCTGAAAATGTATTACAGATAATTACTTCTCCACAGAAGTGAAAGCTATTACATCTCATCACTATTGAAAATGTTTTAGTGTATGCACCAAGTCTTTGAACAAAACTCCAACTTCTACACTTAATAATGCATACCACACCAATCTATGAACATTGAGTGCATCATGTATACAAATGGCTTTTTCTTGATGAGGCACACTAGAAAAGGGGAAGGTTAGATGGTTCTGCTGAAAGATGAGTATCTAAGATACATTTTCAAGTAAGGAAAACGTTAACTTGACAAATGTTACTCACCACTCTACAGAACTAAGAGCTAGATTCCCACAATAATAAGATGGTGGTGATGGGGACTGGTGTAGATGAAGAAAATTAAAGAGATGAGCTCCCCTTTGAGAATATACTGACAGAAAGGGAATGCTCATAGCATGCATCACTCACTAGAGAAGAAGGACCTAGTGGGGCATCACTCACACAGGGAATACTCTTTTTTGTTGCCAAACAAATTTGGTAGAGCAAATGACACTGTTGCAAAAGTAGGTGGAATGTAAAAACTGCTCAACAAGACTATATACCTCAGGGGTTGGCAGAGCATGTATGTGTAGTGTGGTTAGAGCAATAAGTCAAGCTGCACAGTAAGTGAGAAATAATTATGTGAAATATTGATAAGAATAAGTAAGTGTTTGTTTTCTGAGAAGAATAGCTGCAGAGTAAGTGAGAAATAATTATGTGAAATGTTGATAAGAATAAGTAAGTGTTTGTTTTCTGAGAAGAATGCAAGACTCTTCTGGCTAGTATAACCATTGGGAACATCCTGCACTACACTTCTAGGTAAGTACCCCAAAGCCCTACATATGATTATTGGGTGCATCCACTTAGTCTCATTCCAGTGGGAGTACGCCATCCTAAAGGATAACTTCCTGTATTGACTTTCCCACTGATGTGGGACTGTGGAAGCAAGGACTGTTCCTTAACTCCAGAAGCAGAAAAGGGGGAGGGATGACTCTGCATAATGGAGAACACTGGAGAAGTGTGTGGACTTAACAAGAAATTTCTATCAATTGCATAAGGTCTCACACTAAGAGACCATGCAATGGGTTGCTGGAAATAGGGACAGCAGGTGATAGCCAAGTGTGAGAGGTAGAATCATTTTTTTTTCTCTAAAGTACAACTGGAAGGTAAAATATGTATACTGCTAATTTGGTGGTCTTGCAAGAAACACCATCCAAACAGCAAGTAATGAGCATAAGCAGATAAGCTTAACACTTTGTTATCCTCCACTTGATACTAAGAGAAGTATTCCTTGTGAGGCAACAGAATGGGTTCTATTGTCTATTTGATATGTACATATATAGGTAGGTGTTTTTTTTTCCTTTTTTATGGAATCTGCAAAAAAAAAAAAGAGAAATAACAATAACTCAACTCTCTGAAGCCTTTGGAAAGTTTAAAAAAATAGCAACTGCAAGAAGACAAAACCCAGAGATGGAAGACTCTGCAATTTGGGTTAAGGAATGTAACACAGAGATGTTGAAGGTCATCCGATTCCTGCCTACAATATCACACGCAAAGTAGGTTAATGGCCAGATTCAAGAGAAGCCATGAAATGATGAACTTTGTTGGAGGTAACATGAAAGAAATGAGAGGAGTAATTTCCCATATAGGAATATATAAGTTGAATGACTTGTGTAACTCAACCAATCAGGGTAGGTGATGGGTCACAAGAAAAGAAATCCCATAGGGAGAAAAAAAAGTTCAATGTTTTGAAAGAAAACAGTGTAAGTGAAATACCTTGACAAATATAATTAGGCTCTGAAAAACCATAAAGAAAAAAGAGAATGGAGAGTGACTGGAGAACATACATCCAATAACTCACCCAAGTATATGAAGTTTTGGGGAGGAAGGAGAAGTCTGGGAAAAGATTAAATTTGTCCCTGTGGTTAAGAATGCAAGAGGCATCCAAGAAAAAATATAAGTGATATCTCCCACAAGCAAGAAGAATAAATATGTCACAAAAGAAAGATGGCACAGGAAACAGGTGGCCAAAGGTTAACATGGAGGACATACAAGAGCTTTGATCTATACAGAATTTCCAGTCCAGGAGAAGAACCTGAAGAGGATAAAGATTCGTTAGAAAGGCTTGGAATAGGTTTATAAAACCTAGGAAAAAAAGAAGAATGGCCAAAGAAAAGATGTAAGGTTGCCAACAAAGCCACAGTAACCAGTTTATCTAAGAAGTGGAAAGATTGTTCTTGAAAACCAAGGAAGTAAGATGAAGAATCAAATGATCTGGAAAGGCGAGTGGTGTTTCTGAAATCATATTTATGCAATTTATAATAATTGAAAAAATTACATGAATATATTTAAAAATGATATTGTCATAAAAAAAACTGCATACAGTACTCAAATTTGATGACAGGGAACCCTTTTTTTAGAAAATAAAGTTTGGAGATTACATGAATGGATAGTGAAAGAAACTTTATTAGAAACGTACAATGTTTCGACAAGCTTATGTACCTTATGACATAAGTTTGCCAAAATGCTGTACATTTCTAATATAGTTTATTTTACTACCTATTCAACCCATCTCCAAACTTTATCATGCAGTACTATTTATCAAATTGAATCAATAATAACATACATTACAAATTTCAGAGCAATTATTATGATTCCTTAATTCAATTTTTTTCTGCAATACAAAATGGTCCTCATTTTGTTCCATAATTAGTCCAACATGGAACCACAGAAATTTGATATTTATGTTACCTTGGCCTTTTATGCTGGCATTTAGAGTCAAACGGAGTAAAAACAGGAGGAGGACTTGGTTCCTTCTCTACTTCAGGTGACATGGTTACATCTTCCTCAGTGATTCCTGGTGGAAGAGGTAAATCCCTAATGCTTTTTCTAGGAAGATGGAGTTGAGTTTCTGGTTTTATTTCTGGTTCTGGTGAATTTTCTTTTAATTCTACCACTGGAGGTAGAGGTAATGCTGGAAGTACTGGAAGGGGTGGAGGTGGTGGTTTCTCATCAGGGGGTGGTGGTGGTGGTGGAACAACTGTCAAGACTTCAGGTTTTACTTGTGATTCAGTTACTACAGGAATTTGTTGAGCCTCAATCACTGGTGACTTTTCAACTTGAACTGCTTTCACAGTCTTTTTATCAGTAGAGACTGGAATAGGTTCTGCCACAACAGATTTAGTGGCAGAAGATACACACAAGGTAGCACCATTTTCTCTTTGTTGATCTGAAAGTGTTTCATCTTTTATTAGACTAGTAGCTTGCTTTTTCTTTGCTAATTGTCTAGCCTTACGATGCTTGCTAAGTTCTGCTGCAAGACTAGTAGCAAACTTTGGATCAGAAAGACTAGGACTACGCTCTTTTCGCCTACGGCTTCTATATGGAGACCTCGAACAAGATCTCGACCTTGACCGTCTTGATCGTGATTTCAATTGAGGACTTCTGCTGCGAGAATGTGACTTCCGTGATCTTCTGGATCTAAGAAAGTAAGAGATGTAATATTTATTTCATTTTGTTTCATTGTAGTTATCAAAGACTAAAAAATAAAAAAACAGTAAATACTACCCCTTTGATAAACATCTATGACTTATGTAAATAAATTAAAGAATTTCAAAGTATTATCTTTTATCAGATTAATTTTAACTTACTACTGATAATTCTATCTTACACTGAGGAATGACTGAAGTTGGAAAGAGTCAAAAATACCTAAAAAAATTAGTATATGTAATCTTGATGATGTAATAAGCCATTATATGATTGTATTTGATGGATAACTAGTTATTTGATGAGAACTAGTTTACTTTCAGCAGCAGGATTTGATTAACTGTTCCAAGAAATGGTTTCTAGATCAGCAATTTCTTTTATTAAAATGAAGGTTTATTAAAAGCAATAACATTGAAATTTATATCTTGTAGATCTTAGAATACAAAATTTATATAATAAAATCTCAGTTTTCATATTATTTACTTTGCACTTATGTATTGTACTACCAAAAACTTGTTTTATGATAATACTTAAGAAGAACATTTGAAAACAGTTTTGCAGTTATAAATTTATATGTATCACTGCACACTCATTGTACCATTTGTTAATATCATTCAAGACATTTTTAGGCACTTATCTAGAACACAGTAAACTAAATACAGATATGACTGGTTTGCATGTCATATCTGAATAAACACATGTATATTTTAATATTTACTGCATAAGTTCTACTTGTTGTTTCAAAGGTATCTTAGGAAGTGTAGTGTAGACACTAGACATATATAATTTTGGCTCTAATGGATTGCTCCTGCCTGTATCTAGAAAGGGAAGATATCCTGGCTTCTATTTTGAGGCCTTTGTATAAGCCTCAGTACAAAAGCCAAAATGTCATCCCATTATACTAGATACAGAGGAGCAAGTCCATTAAAGCTAAAACTCTACCATAATCTCTACTTGTTAATAGTCCAAATAATAATGGAAGTACACTGAGTGGTCACAAGTAAATAGACACCTAATTTTTCATCATTTAACTGATTTATGCTAACTAATTTGTGTTCACAGAGCACTATATAAATGAAAATGGTCTGCACACTATTTATCTTGTGCTACAACGTGCCTAGAACTCAAGGTTCTCTCGAATTGTCAGATATTGTTAGAGGAAGGATAGTTGGTCAAGCAGATGGTGGAATAAGTCAGCAGCAAATTTCGCAGAATTTGGGAATCCCGCTTTCGACAGTCAACAGAATCATTGTGTAGTTCAGGAAACAACTGGGCAGCGTCAGGGTCATCCTGGTCCATCGGAGAGGACAAAAAGGGCTGTCAAGAGGAGCAT
>NW_013666540.1:251197-255988 GCF_000517525.1 Limulus polyphemus | reverse complement strand
TTCATGTGAATATGACTGAAAAATTTCATTTTTTCTGAAAAGGTGGTGTCTATTTACTTGTGACCACGCTGTGTACAAGTCTTATATGATAATAACTGATTAGTTTAATGTAATTGTCTAGCCCTTTGCATCTGGGGCCTGACTTTTTTGCACATCATGATCTTTCAGAGTATTACATTCAAAAATTAAACAACTCTATTATCAATATAATTCAATAAACTTGGAATGAAAAAATAATTTGTAATTCAAGTTAATATATCTCAATTTCAAAAAGAAATATATATAAAAAATTCTCAATCTTCATTTCTTATGATACATGATGTATTTGAGCTCCCCTTTCGCTCTTTTTCTAACATCAAACTTTGGCTGCTGCAGTTTCCAACCAATTAGAAACAAACTATACATAATTACAGGTAATGATAGAAAATATTGACCTCCTACTTTCTTGATTTTCTGAGATATCAATAAACCCAAGAGAGAAGCCTCTTCTCTCTCTCTCTCAAATGTTTTCTAATCAACTTTATGTATCTGATAGGCATACTTACAACCAATAGAAATAGCAGATTATTCTCTTTCAAGTCATTTTTTTTATCCTGCTGTAAACTGTTAGAAATATATGATTTGTGCTGACCATATTTTGTTGCTCCAAATGCTAAATAAATTTTTTAACCTATTTATAGCTAGCTAAGAAAGCCAGGTAAATTCCAGTACATCCCTTTTCTAGAGCTACTTTTTGGGATGCTATGTGGCTTATTTTTTTGGACACCCAACTCTGAGAGGTTAATGAGGCTTATGAAATAACACCTTCAATTTTTACCTTAGTTCAAGTACACAATAATTACTACAAATCCTTATTTTTATGTACGTATTTATTGTTAAATTTTTTAACAAAACTAAAATAAAAATAAGAAACTTCTCAGCTTAGCCTAACAATCCTCTAAAATATAACATCTAAAATTTCATGATAGTCAAAGGGTGTATATCTAGCATGACACGTCATAATCACATCCTACTCATATTAGCTCTACAGGAAACAGTGAATTAACTTCCACAGTAACTTATAACTTTTAACTTCAGGATTACTGCTCCTGTTGGTATAGGTTACAGTAATAAAATCATAAAATGGCAAGAAGACAAATGTGAAAAGGTCAAAGTTAAAACTGGTCAGGTAAGTAATTTGGAGCTTTTTGATTGATACTGCAGTCAAGTAGTTTTTTTATTGTTTTTACTCTGTTACAATAATGCTTGGAGACAGCTTGAATTGGTAATGAAGAAAAACTTTAATATAAGTTTAACATAACAGCAAATGTACAACGTTTCGACAAGGTTTTGTCATCATCAGGTACAAGTAGTTTACACTGACACAGACAAAGATACAAAAAGCTTTAACCTTTTTGTAAACAAATATTAAACAGCATTTTATTTTTAGTTCATGGTAGCATTAATGTAAACCAAGATTTTTTTTATTAGATCACTCATGGGGTATTATGCATGCTACACTGTAAAATATTAATAACTAAATATTAAAAACAGTAAAATAGATGAATATATATTACGAACTTAGATATAAAACACTATATATGCCACTCACAACAAAACTGAGCTGCTAATGCCATTTTACTGTTTGTATTCACTTTTAGATAAAAGCAAAATCCTAAATGTTATAATATACAATTTTGTATTTTGTGTGATGAAGAGAAGGCAGGTAGGTTTTTCTAGCACTTTGTACCTTGAAAAAGTTATTTTTAAAATGACACATAACTGATCTTATGGATATATCTATCATATTTTCTCTTAAAACAAGAAAGATATGAAGTGATTTATTGAAGTTTATTAGATTGTCGGAAGGACTGATAGGATAAATGCTCTTACTTCTTTGTGCTATGTTTTGAAGACAAAAAATGCAAAAAGACAGAAGGTTTAAGGTTTGAAAAAGACAGGCTAGGCTCCAGTTAAAACACCTATTTCTGTAACACACTGATTTTATGGAACAAATTGCTACTAGCAATTTCAAATTATTTCTCTTTATTTTATTAATATCTAAAGAACAAATTCACATAGATGTCATCCTTAACACTAAAAAAACAAGCCTATTACACTAAACATTATGCAGTTTAATACTTATCAAACTGTAAATGTAAGTATTCATACAATTAAAATGATAACCAATATAGGTTTCCAGTATCAACTGCATCTCGCTCACTAAACTTCAATCATAAAATATATTTAAAAAACAATAACAACAAAAATACCTACCAATGAATTTATATACATTACCTGTTATGAAAAGGACTTCTGCTTCGACTCCTAGACCATGCATTAGTTCTTCTGGAATATGGACTGGGACTTCGAGAATAATTACGAGGTCTGTCTCTTTCTCTGTTATCTGAAGGAGATTTTCTTCTCTGCTTTGTGACTCGCAATACTGGACTAGAAGGTGAAGGGCTTCTACGATATGCTCGAGGTGCCTCAGGAGTCCTAGATTTCTTTCTTAACCTCTCACGAAAATGATCTCGACCTCTATTTGTATTATAATAATAATCTGATTCACTAAGATAAGAATGTTCATAGGCCCCTTCACGAAAGGGGTAAGAAAAGCCTCGATCATAGTCCTTCTCTCTTCCATATAAATACACATGTGGTCCTTCACGAAAAGAAAAGTCTTTCGAAGATCTGTCATGTTCTCTCTCTTTCCTGTCACGAAAAGACAAAGGCGAAGAAGATCTTTCTTTCTCTCGATGTCTCAATGTTTTTTCTATTGGTGACATTACATTCTTCCTTTCTTTATGGTGACCTTTATATCTTTCACTTCCTCTACTTTTGTCACTTGTTTTACTTCTACTGTTTGATACACTTTCAACAATTTTAGGTGGGGTTGATAAAACTATATTATCTGTTTCATTTAAAGAAGAATTGTTTGCCTCAGAAAATGCAGAAGAATCTGAACTTACGTCATCATATTCCACCAAAGACTTTACTGTGGACATTGACATTACAGTATCTTGGTCTTTTCCCTTGGAATGTTTCTTTTTCAAATTCCTGCATGATGATTTTTTGTGCTTTTTACGAATACTTGGGCCGGCCGAACCTGATACACTACGCTTCTCGAAGTTCGAACTTGACGATAGGCTTAAATTAAGTTTACTTTCCACTTGGCCTTTCTTACTATTTTCTCTACTGGTGGTGCTGGCTGCTGTTTTACTTTTAGAGCGAGAACGATGAGTCTCCGAGCTAGGCATCGCTCCTTAGATTTGTAATTACTTCGTTAAACTACTTAAAATATTATAAACGCTGGCAAAACGAACACTCCAAAGCAAGTAAAACATTTCACCCTTACCGTGCTTACGACGTCGAATGACGAACATAAACAAGCACCATTACACCAATAATGAAACCATCTGACGCCATCTTGTTCATTTTGGCAATACCATCTTAACCCTAACCCAAAGCATTCATTAATTCGAGAATATTTCGGACGCACAGTATCCCTTGAACTATTAATCATACATTTATTTGTCCAAAAATAAGTAGGATTTCTTCGCTTAGTTGTTTATAATCATAAGAAAACTTTGCCAATAACTCAAGTCGGAGAACAGTACTATAATATAGTACCTAGGCCAAAGTAGTATTCAGCATTTCCGACTCCTCTTTAAAAAGTTTAAAAATGAAATTAAAATTGAAATAATTCGTTGCACGTCTTTATTGAATAATTAAATCATTAATTTTTCTTATGATCATTGGAATTTCTTAAAAACAGGAATATTTTCCCTGATGTAAGCGGATTTCGCTACCCACTTAATTAAGATCGCGAACAACGACTAAACTCAAAGCCTCAAACTGACGTCACGTGACCTTCTAATTTTTGCAGGCATTGTGGGAATGTCTGTGAATAAAGGTTAAAATGGACGACTTATAGAGTATCGTTTAGATGTTCTTTTAAACAGGACCTCAAGCTAATACGTTCAATGAACATTATAAGGAAAATTTAATTTCTTTAAATATATTTTTACGCAATAATTTAAACACATTCTTAGGATGTGGTGCTATTACAATTTAATATACATATTTAGAAACACGTTTTTTATTATATCAAACATCTTTTACACCGTCTGTTTTTAATTCTTTTTACTTTTATCATGACTTTCTTTAAAGCAAGTATCACTTTAATCCAAATGTGACCTCACTAACACTGTGGCAATGAAAATTAATTTTTGATTTCCTAATATTTCATGATAACGAGGAACACACTTGGAATATATATATATATATATATTAGAGATGGCTGATATGGGTATTGAAAACTTATTTAAATCACAAAACAAGTAACAACGTTTCAACCTTCTTAGGTCATCATCGGGTTAAGAATAACATTTAAAAAAGTGACCGTTATGTCACTTTTTCAAATGTCATTCTTAACCTGATGATGACCTAAGAAGGTCGAAACGTTCTTACTTGTTTCGTGTTTTAGATAAGTTTTAAACACCATATCAGCCGTCTTTACTATACACCTGGAAAAAAGTTAAGCACCCCAAAAAATTTTTCAGGATTGCTTATTGAAAATAAGGTTTAATTTTCATGATGTTGAGCAATGTTCATAATTTCAAACATAATTAAAAGGATCTGCCTGATCTCCTGATCGGAATTTAGGTCTTCGTGACCTAGGAGGGTCAGGTACTCTGAGACCTCTTCCTCCCTAATTAAAAGGATGTGAGCGTTCAGGTGTGACATTTAAATCAGGCGCGTTTTTTTCCCCACGTGCAATATGCACGTCCAATATGCAATTTTCTCGTG